>NC_059135.1:11451715-11754746 GCF_020740605.2 Lemur catta
TCTCTTTTCCTCTGATGCATTTCCTCCAAACTTTTTTTTTAATTATTGTTATTTTTTTACATGTCATTTCCTTGGGTCTACCTTCTGGGCCTGTATTGTGTGTGTGGAATATTGGGCTTAGTCCCTCTGTCTTCAGTTTCATTTGCTGTTAGTATATTCATGAAATGAACCTGGGTGTCTGGAAGCAGTTCTCTGGGGAACAGAAAGGGTGACCCCTTTCTTGGTTGTGTTCTACCCTCATAACTTACCTGAGCACTTAGCATTATTTTCTTTGTGTCTCCTCCAGTGTCTACCTTCTCCAGGCTCACCATGGCTCATGTTTGTAGAATAAATAGGGTTAAACTTATGCTGTCTAGCTGGCTCCCATCACTCTTGCTACTCTTGTCTCCCTGATTATTACTCCTCCCTGGTTATATCACATTATGTGTTTCCTAATACCACATGGAGGCTGGGGCTCATAAAAACACCATCAGATCTCTACCTCTAGGCTTATACCTTTCCATCTGATTAAAACAGCCATAGCAACGAAATTATACTTAAAAACCACAGAAGTCTTGTTCCCAGTCCCATGCATTTTTTTTGGTAAATATTTCAATCATCCTCACCATAAAAAAATGAAGACTTATGATAACAAAATACTTATTTGTCTCCTTAAGTGCTTGTCTGTAATTTAGTTTAATGATGCTACACTTTCTTGTGGTCTCCCAAGGCCTCGAGGGCCATTTGTATTGATTTAGCCATTTGGTTTGTTTCAGTAACAAACAACCACATAAAACATAGACTGGAAAAAGGAACTTTCCTGAAGTGGAAATTCCCATTTATAAGTGTAATAGAATTTTAGATTCTGGGTGACATATAGGAAGTCATTTTAATTTTGTATGTATAAATTTTGATGAACATGCTAAAGGAAGGCAAACTTAACGTTTATGATTGCTCATTTTACATTCTGAGGATCACACACACACACACAATCAATGGTACTAAAGCTTGTTGAGTTATTTTGCCCTAGCAATACATGTCTGTTCAAAGTCTTATATTATTTTTGGTTAACACATAAGACACTAGAGAGAAAGAAGAATCAAGAAACACAGAAAATAAGTTGATGAAAGGAGACAAGAAATCAGCTAATTGAAATAACACTTGCATTGTACTACATAGTTTCTGGTATAAAGGCTATGGGAAAAAAATAATTTTCTTATTTTAACACAAAATAAAGTGATTGTTTTATTTGTTGGTGCTGATTATGATATTTATTAAAATTATTACATCTTTCTTAACACATACCATCCTTAGCTTAGTTGACTACATAACTCAAATTCATGAGAAATGGAATTTGAAATCACAGAAATCCTGTCATTTAAGGTGCTCAAGCACTTCATTGCAACTTATTATCCATGACAGGTTTTTCATTACATTTTTAAGGGACTGAGATATTAAAGCTTTCATTCGGATGCAGGTATACAGTTGAAAAATGAATCCAGCTATCAATCTTGAATAATCCCCATAAGACTATTCCACTGCAAGGAGAGAATGGGGTCAGAAAACAGTGTTCTGTGAAAATGCATATGTATAATATGTGGAAATGGCATGCATGCATAAGAAAAAAGTCATCTTGTGCTTATCAGCAAACAGCCAAAGAAACATTTGGGATCATTTCAAACCATTAGGACCATTAATTGTGATTTGAATTAGAACATTGAATTCAGCAATCATTTATGATATGCTTGTAATGTACCAAGAACTGTGCCTGGGACACTGAAATGAATAAAACATGAGCCCAAAGTCTATTGAGAGGGGCAGACAATGAGGACACCACTTTCTTGCCTGTGTGAGACCTGACTGACGGAGTTTACCTTTAGTTTAGCAGATCAGTGTTCCGTGTGTCTCACCAACACAGCCACCTGGTTTCCTTTGCCATCAACAAGATGCCTTAAAAGAGCATGTGGTAGATTTTGGATACTTTCCCAAAAATCAGTTTCCAAAAGGTTTTTCACATTGGCAGCAAACTTGGATACACATACAAGCAAGATTACTCTGCAGTAAATATAGTTCATTTTGATGTGTATATTCTATTAAATTGATTTTTTTAAATTACCAGTAGTTGCTAGAAGCAGTATACCCACCCCCTCCTCAAAAAAAGAAAGGAAAATTAAAAATCAAATAAGTAGATCTTGGTCATAAATTTTTATTCCAATAATGGTTATCTGTGCAATGCTGAAAATGTTTCTTAATATTTTCCTTATTTATTGCCAAGAAAAAGTACTTTGTCTTTTTGTTTTTTAGGGATAATCTAAGTATACTTAGTTCATTAAAATATCTCAAAAAAAATTGGTAGAATTCCTCAAGTCAGGTACCAGAAGGAAATGCAGGGGAGTCTGATCTAACCCACAGTTAGGGTCTAAAGTCAGAGTATCAAGCAAACATCGGATGGAATCAAATCCCCCTTGAAAATTATTCAGGATGATTCCATGTTTCAGAATGTCATGAGGTATCTATAAGTCCAACACAACTGTTTGTGTGACTATATGTAAGTTTAAAGTTTCTTTTGTATTGTTTTTTATTCAGAAGTAGAGTACATAGGTATGTCTTTAGAAGAGAAGAAAGTAGTTGGCTTACAGTTTAGTGTCTTGATTTATGGAAAAATACATACCTTTAAATATTCAAATTGTGCTAAGACTGGCACACAGGAAAACTAGCTGAGAAAACAGGCTCCAATCCCTGTTGAAATTTCCTCTCATTTTTCCTTTCCTCCCTTTAGACTCAGAGGAGGAAGTTTATTCACTTCTGTTTAAAATGATCATTGTCACTTCTCAGGCCTTGTTCCAGTCACTCGTCACTCTGAGGCTGTATTGTATTTTACCTTTGTTATCCAGTGATCCTCCCTTGAAGTCTATGAGCATATTACTCTTCCAGCGAAGTTTATATCTTGATTTAAGACTTTCTTTACAGTAAGAAAAAAATCTATAAAGAAAAATTCTCAGAGACAGGCTGCTTCATCATTTATATCACAAAGAAAAGAAATGTCAATCCAAGATTCTATATCCAGCAAAAATATCCTTCAGGAATGAAGAGGAAATCAAGATATTTATTCTAGGTGAAGAAAAAAACTAAGAACTTTTGCCAGCAAATCAATCCTTAATAAATGGCTAAAGAAAGTTCTCTAAACAGAAAATAAATGAAATAAATCATAACAAATCATACTTGGAACTTCAGAAAGAAAAGAACAACATGGGGTTGTGTAAAAATGGGGGTGATAGTGTCTTCCTCTCACTAGTTTCTTAAATCATATTTAATGGTTGGAGGCAAAAAAATTCACCATCTGAAGTGGTACTCAGTGCACATAAAGGAAATACTTAGGACAACTATATTTTAAAAAGTAGAGAGGGCAAAAGGACCTAAATGAAAGTAAGTTTTCTACGCTTCAAGTGAGAAGGCATCAATGCCAACAGCCCATGACAAGTTAGACACGTATATTGTAATTTCTGGAAGAGTCACCAAGAAAACTATACAAAGTGACATACTTAAAAACACTATAAACTAATGAGAAGAATTCCTAAAATATGTTCAAGGAACTAACAGGAAGGCAAGAAAAGGGAAACAAAGAAATTAGAAACAGAGAAAACAAATAATAAAACGGCAGACCTAAGCTTTGATATATCAAAAATTTCCTTGAATGTAAATGGTTTAAATACTTCAATTATAACATAAAGTAGATTTCAGATTGAAGAAAATGGTTAGAGACAAAGAGGCATATTACATAATGATTAAAAGTTCTAGTCCACTAGGAAGATGGGAGGATCCTAAATATTTCTACACCAAAGAACAGTGTAGCCTGTCAGGCAAAACCATTGCTACCAAAAAGGAAAAAAATAATAATTCATTATAGAAATTATTAATAAGATTGTATAATATGTCCTGAACAATTAAGAATGTTAATATGGCAGCTAGCACTGTGTCTAAATGTAGGAGGCTTGAATCACCATCTGGGTGCTTTTCAAAAGTGGAAATATTTCACCCAAGAGCAATAGACCTTGAGTGGAATTGGTGAGAGTGGAGCTATGGAATCCACATTTTGAACATCCTCACAAATAATTGTCTCTGCACCCTACAGTTTTAATTCTAAGAGTTAAGAGTCATGCATTTGGCTTGTCACAGCACAGGACTTATAATCCAAAAAAGATAGTTGGTACTAAAGAAAAAAATCAGTGTATTTTGGCTGAGGTAGAGGGAGGGTAGGTGTAGATTCTGGTGGAAACTGAGAATTTTTTGGTCATAACTGATGCATTTATGGCCAGAGTGTAGGACAGAGAGAAGTAGGGGAGTGGAGAAAGGCAGGAGGAGAAGAGCAGCATCACACCAGGAGCCCCAGGGACAGATAGAAGGATGCTTTATGGGGAGAACACCCATAAGCTGAGGAGAGATCAGGGAGAAGCAAGTGCCCCAGCACTTTGTTCCCATGCCTGTCTGGGATCATGCATGGCAGTAATGCAGATGGTGCAAAATGGCTGTGACTTGAAACAACAGGAGAGCAGAGTGGCTTTCACCTGTAAGGCTGGCAGTTTTGAAAGTCCTAGTAAATATTTTCCTTGCTGTGAGTATCACAGAGTCACAAAAGGCCATAGTAGTGGTGAGGGAAAAAAGGACCACTTTTGGCAGAGAAATCCTCCTCAAATGGGCAGTCATCTTCCATTTCTTACACTATAAGAAGACAGTAATACTCCCTAAATTATATAGGGTTGGTTTGTGGGGTCTAAAGTTCCATTTGATATAAGTGGAGTTATGACCAGTGAAATTGGGTAAATTGTTAATGTGAGCTGTCTATTGCCAGAGACAATCATCTGGTCATCAAATGACTGAAAAATAAATTCTAAACCAAATGAAAGTGATTTATGTACTGACAGTGTACCTTGTAGAACTCTGTACTACAGTTTGAATAATTGCACTTTCCAAAATGCTACAAATTAAGCCTGCTATGTGTCATGGAAGGTCAATCTTTCTTAATAAATATGCAAAAGAAACTCCGTATTTTTAAAGTATGCAAATGTACTGAGGGAGTGTTGTTTGCTTGGCTGTTTTACAAAATATTCTGAAGTTAAAAAAAAACACTGAAAATAATAAAAACATTATGTTCTTCAAGCTATTTTTACAGTCTCATTGAGCAAAAACAGTAAATTTAATAAAATTCCCAAGAATAAGGACCCATGTCACCAAAGTGGGGTAAAAGGGAAATTGATCAAATCTCTGCAGCTCTGCTCAGTTTGGGTGTTATTGTTATGACTTGCAATGGACCAACTTGTGTTCAGTGGTATAAAGTACACAATCCAGGAGTGACATCTGAAATGACAGAGTGACAGTCTGCTATATAAACTGCAGAAGGCAAAGATGACAAGAGATGGAGTTTAGATATTTTTGATCCTTCTTCCCCACGTAGCCTTGATTGTCAGACAACCATCAGAATGTGCAGTTTTTTTATTGCTTTATGCAGAATTAAGAAGCAATTGTAGTACCACTAGAACTAACATGGAAGAGTATTTAGGGTAAAAAGTAGAGAAAAGACATTCTTAATGTTGGAATGTCTTGTATGTCTTAGTCTATTTGGTCTGCTATAGATAACAAAGTATTTAATATCATGAACTGGCTTACAAACAAGACATATTATTTCTCACCGTCCTGGAAGCCAGGAAGTACAAGATCAAGCCACTGGCAGATTTGTTGTCTGATGAGGCCCATTCCTCATAGATAACACCTTCTTGCAGGATCTTTACTTGGTGGAAAGGGCAAACGAGCTCCCTTGGACCTCTTTTATAAGGACATTAATCCCATTCATGAAGGCTCCGCCCTTATGCCCTTATCACCTCCCAAAAGGCCCAACTCCCAATACCATTGAGAAGGTTGAGGATAAGGGTTTCAACATTTGAAATTTAAGGGGGCATGTGAACAAAGGCCCCCAGGGTGATGACCTTGCTCTTGTCTGTATATACACATGAAATCCAATCACGGCATGACCTAAACAAGCTCTGAAAGTTCTATTAGGTTACCTTTGGAAAACACATTTAGCATATGAAAATGTTACCCCAAGATCATCTGCCTAAAGAATAAAAACATAATTTAAAAACAGAATTATCCAGGGAATGCCTTTTAAATTCTTAAAAGCAGACCTCCAAAACTCAGGAGCATAATTCCATAACTCATGACAGTTTATTTCTCATTTAGTCAATGCTTAAGTTGGACAGAATTCCTGGGCAGCTTGTCTTGAGCCAATGATTCAGAGACCTGGACTCATTTCAATATGTCTCCACCATCTTGAAATCTTTTGTTTACAACCACATAGTTTGGGGAAAAATAGCATGGAAGATTGTGCAGGATGCTTTATGGCCAGACCTGGACTAAAAGAAACAATCACTATCTCTTCTCATATTTGAGGGGTCAGATGCAAGAGGGCTGGGAAATGTAGCATCGTGTACACACAAGGGAAATGAAATGTTTTTGTAAACATATATCATTGTTTGTTCTCACCCTTTTTCTTTTTTAATGGGGACAGGTAGTTGACTTCAGGTATGCTTTAATAAAGGTATGGCATCTGTGGTGGGTGTTCTCTTGATGAATGAGGAATAACCAAGAGGATATAACTACAGCAGATGTGGAAACAACTGAAGTGCCCATCAATGAGTGGATTAACAAAATGTGGTATATGTATACCATGGAGTACTACTCAGCCATAAGAAAAAATGGTGAACTAATACCTCTTGTATTAATCTGGGTGGAACTGGAGACTATTTTTCTAAGTGAAGTATCACAAGAATGGAAAAACAAACACCATAAAATTGGAACTAATCAATCAATACTTATGTGCACACATGGAAATAACATTCATTGGAAATCAAGCAGGTGGGGAGGAGGAGGAGATGGGTAAGTTCTCATCTAATGGGTACAATGCATACTATCTGGATTATGGGCACACTTATAACTTTGACTCAAATGGTACAAAAGCAATTTATGTAACCAAAACATTTGTACCCCCATAATATTCTGAAATTAAAAAAATAATAACTACAGCAGATAAGACTCTCCAAGGATTTTAAGACAAGAATGGGATGACTTTGCTTTTAAGATATAAGGAAGTGATACTGCTGAAATGTTTGAAGTGAGAGTAGATGAGGAAGATTATTAGGATTCTAAAATAGTCCCAGGAAAAGTGACAGGTCAAGTAGAAGATTCCTTCAGAGATTTTTCCATTTCTCCATTGATTAGGATTTGTCCCACATGGAATTCTGGGCATCCTTACAAATGTCTTCTGACATTGTCTTAGGACAAATGACAATGTTCCTATCTGTAGGGGCATCCATCTTCAAAACAGAGGTCATGCCAATAGCCACACAGTTAAACTTAATGTCTAGTGATGTTTTGTCCAAAAAATCCCATTTTTTACCACATTGTATTATCATGTCACCTTGCTCTTGTCTGTCTATACACACAAATACATACACATACCACATATAAACACACACACACACACACACACACACACACACACACTGATTTCCAGGCTAAATTTAGCAGCGAGAGGAAAGAGAGAGAGAGAGAGAAATCTGGATATCTGAGGTCTGAGATCTCTTCCTTTTTTCCTAAGGACACCCAACCTGTCTATTTAGTGTTCCATTTTGATGACCTCATTTAACCTTAATTGTCTAGCTAAAAACTTTATCTCCAAATAGTCACATTGTATTTTAGAGATTCAACATGATGCAGTTCAGTCCATGACAGAAGGCATCACATTTTTCTTGCTCTCTGCTGCATTCTCAGTATCTTGCATAGAGCCTGGAACCTAAGAAGAACTGCATAGTTGTTGAAAAATAAAGGTATATCCTTTGAAACTGTTATCAACAATTCTTCAGTATGAAATAATAGTCCCATAAAAGTTGGGACAGTAATTAGAGACAATCGAATTCTAACAATGATTTTTAAGATATTGACCATGTGCTACCTAACCTGTTTCCTTTTCATGATTTCAGAAATCATAGACCATTTGCTGAAGTTGAGCTTGTATATTGAGGGTGGGTGACAAACACAGTGATATTAAACTAATAAGATTAAAGAGATGGGCTCAACTTCATGACTGACCATTGTGGAGGTTGTGCAATTTGCCAGTTTTCTGGACTCTGGCCACATAATTATTATAGTCTGTATTTTCTAGGTTTGTATTGCCAAAGTTGTCTCGAACTATGAATTTAATGACAGATAGCTTGATAAAAACAGTTTTTAAAACATGAGTAAATAGGAAAAATATCTTCCACCAAAAGAGACATGACATCAGAGGAATGTGTTAATGAAAGCAAATTAGACATGTTGGACTTTTTCTTAAAACATGCACATATGTAACTAGGTAAGTCAAACAAATATACACACAAGTACACACAGAATCACACATACAGGAAAAGTGAAAAGAGAAAATGAAATGGACTTATGTTTATGTATCAAAAGCATGGTGTGTGCAAACAATTTATTGTATCTGGGGTCTATATTTTAGAGATAAATCTCCAAATTCTTTAGCAGAGCATTCATTTTCCATAGATGTATACTTCATTCTGTTCTGCGTAGCATCTCTCACACCCAAATTACAAATCAAAGGAAATTTACTTTTTAAAAAATTTTAGTTGACACATAATTATTAAAGATATTTATGGAATACAGTGATATTTCGATATATGTATACCATATGTAATGATCAAATCAGAGTAAGTAGCATATCCATTACCTCAAACATTCATCATTCCTTTGTGCTGAAAATATTCAAAATCTTCTCTTGTAGGTTTTTTAACATAGACATAAATTGTTATTGACTATATTCACCCTACTGTGCAATAGAAAACTAGAACTCATTCCTCCAATCCAGCTGTAATTTTGTATCCCTTAACCTCTCCCTATCCTCCCCTTCCCCTGCCCTTCCCAGACTCTAATAACCATAATTCTACTCTCTACTTCTATGAGCTTGTATTTCTTCAGCTCCCACATATGAGTGATAACATGCAGTATTTATCTTTCTGTACCTGACTTATTTCAGTTAACATAACGTCCTCCAGGTTCATCCATGTTGAAAGGTAACTTACTTTTTAAAAATATAGATAAAATGTTTGATAGGACTATAACATACTTTCAGAATATAATGGTTTATGAGGATCGAAGTATTGCTTCCAGAAATTTAATAGTATGAATAAGGTATTCCATCAGAAAGAAAATCATTCATAGAGAATTGAACTGCTTAAAACTTATCATAATCGAGAGTAAGAAACCTATGAAATATTGAATAAAATATTGAAGTACACTTTTTTTGGCAGTCAAATTATGTCAACTTCTTGCCATATTTTCTATTTCATGTGATCAGAGGAGCTTTGAAGCAGCTTTGAAACAATGATTATCACATTCCTTACAGACCACAGGGTAAGTTCCTGGACCTGCAACAGGGAATAGATCACATAGGGTAAAAATAAATACCGTGGGTCTTAATACTATACAATAAATAAATAAATAAATAAATAAATAAATAAATAAATAAATAAATAAATCAGTTTAACTAAATAAACAAGATTAGTATTTTGCTGTTAGAAGTGCAGAGATAGGTAAGATTTTAGAGGTATTAAAGAAAGAAATGCCTTTTCTCTGCTTTTGAAGCCCCCCAAACCAGGTCTATGTTTAGTCTACTGAATCTAAGCTGGAAAAGTTGCCTTCATGGGGCTTACGTTTAGATTGCAATCAGCTCAGAAAGAATGACAAAATCTTAGTATTGTTGTCATTAAATCTCCTAAAATGTTTTTAGTAGAATAAATATTCAGCATATGTTTGCAGATTAAATTGAATTATGTTTTAAATTTATTTTCTTCACTCATACAATGATTGGGAACTATTCAGATAAGCTTGTAGGTTAATATACTTATAGTTGAAGTTAGTACAGGAATATTAGTTCTATGAGAAACTCTCACCAGTCTTTAACAATTTGCATAATGTTAGTGTTCACTTTTTAATGAGGCAATCAGCTTTTCAATAAGAACATTCTGGGATGGGTACTAACAATTTAGATTCTCACAACTGGATTTCTTGCCCTTCAATTCATGAGCTATCGCAACAGGTAGTAATGGCACAGACAATACTTTCCAGAAAGATTTATAAATGATGTTTCATGAAAGAATTTTATAAATGAATTCTATGAATGAAGTATGTAAAACTTATGCCAAAAACTGAACAATCATGATGATGAGATATAATTTCCAAGGTCTTTCTGCTTTTTTCTTCATGGATAGTCCATATTCACACACAGTTTATCATTTTGACTGTCTTAGTTTCAAAGTCCCATAGACTGGGTGGCTTAGAAACAAAAGAAATTTATTTTTTGCAGCTCTGGAGGCTGGAAATGTGAGATCAGGTTGCCAGGAAGGTCGGTCCTAGGGAGGGTCCTCTTCTGAATTGCAGACTGCTGACCTCTCAGAAAGACAATGAGAGCTCTCTGGAGTCCCTTTTATAAGTACACTAACCCCATTCCTAAGGGCTCCATCCTCATGACCTAATTACTTCCCAGAGTCTCCACCTCTTAATACCATTACACTGGAGGTTAGAATTTCAACAAAGGAATTTTGGGGAAGCACAAACCATTCAGTCCATTGCAACTAACTTAACTGTCAACAACTCCTTTTTTGGGAACATTGCTTTGACCAGTTCAGTTATTGAAAAATCTTCTTCAGGTAGTGTAACTGATTGAACTATACTTATATTTAAATAACTCAATAATTCTATATTTAATGATAATTTTATACTTGATGTCTTAGTTCTTAAGGAAGATATACTTAAAATTTTGAAAATTACCTATGCATTCAGTCTTCAAAAGTATCCCAAATCGTTTGTATTTGAACACAAACGTCATCCTACATGATAGACCTTATAAAGAATAGATATCAACTGTGCATTTTCTCTCTCAAACTTATACAGTAAATATCTCTTTTAGGATTATGTGTAAAGGGGCTGTGCCCAGCAGTGGAGGTGAACTCCACCCAGAGTCTGTGGCCTTACTTGGAATGAGAGGGGGGTTTGGGAGCCTGCTGGAAGAGAAAAGGATCATTTATTTGCCTGCATAAACATATATTCATCTAGTGTGTTTGTGCATAGACTACCTCTATCCCCACCTCCAAAGAGGAGATCAAACACAACAGATTGCATGTTTTACAAAAACCACACACATCTAAATCCATTTTTACTAGCGGCGGGTTAAATTTACTTTGCCTTAATGTGTAACGCATTATCTGATTCCTTTCAACGACTGATCCGTGCAGTCTCCATATCAGATTTACAGGAATATAGAGGAAATACTGAGAATGAATCAATTTCAATGTGATGTTGAAGAAAAAGCCACCTTTGTGTGGAATCCAGAGTTTATGAATGTGCTTTGTTTCATGTGAGCAGAAATACCAGTGGTACGTATAACATTAGCATAAGGAGTCGCACAGCACATTAAAAGCTTTAACAGGAAGAGCGCTTGAAATAATTTAGTGCTGATAAACAGTACTGCAGGCAAGGTTTTGGCAATTTGTGATAAACCACAAAATTTTAACAGGCTCACAGAAATCTTTCTAAATGTGCATTACACTGGAGTCGTGGTGAGTTCATGGGGGTTCTCAGAAGAGTATTTTCAGAGCTGGACATTTTGCCATGGTTAACAAGAAAGTCGTTTCAGTAAACAGTGGGAAGTCTGCACACTTTAACAATGTTCCAATTCTGGACGGTGGCAAACCAAGGCAGGTAGTAACAGCTCAGTCAAACAAGGTTATGATTCTTGATCATGGCAAACTATCACAGATAGTAATGATCTTTAAAAACAAAAAGTGGGGAGAATTTTAGCAAAAAAAAAAAAAAAATTCCTAAATGCCAGATAACCTGATTAAATTTTCTCAACAATCTTGTTCTCTTGTACATCATCTTTCACTGTTCACCCTGAACAGATGCAAGACACGTTTAGATTCCATTACAGTTTATGTGAAAAAGAATTCTTAAAATAATTCAATTCCCTATAAAGGTGAAAAATATTGGTAAATACCTTTAGAGGCATTCATGTGATGATGGAAACTATTGAACTTTTTTATAAGGGAGCCACCATACAAAACTGACTATAAAATCTGAACCCATGGTTACTGGGTAAGTAGTCAAGAATAATCCTTTTGAAATTCGATGACAGCACAACTGTCTAATATGTATAGTAGTTTAATTCTAGTTAGGACAACAGCAAAAAAGGAACAATTCATGTCTCCTGGAAAGAATTAGTAAAGGTATACTAGTTTTGGATTTTTGGTGTTTTGCTTTAAATATTGTTTGTTTTAACTGCTTTCTTGTGGGAAAGATAAGATAAGATTAACTGCACCGGGACTTTAGTGGATGTGGACCTGAGTCTTTCTTTACAGCTATAGATAGTCTGGAAATCTCTCCAGGTGAAATTTTAACAATATGGAAAATATTCAATTTATTGGAATTCTAGGAAGGCTGGGGAAAGATAGGTAACCAGTTGGCACTGATGCCCAAAGGAGAGAAGGGAGCAGATAAAAAAACTCCAAATTACTATGCTTTCCAGGGTTGACATAAAACAATGAGGATATCCACTCTCAGTACATCTCTGTGAAGACATTGGAACATGAGTGCAAACCTAGAAAAGTAGTGAAAGGGTCCGAAAAAGAGTAACCCTAGTTGTCAGAGAGATGTTGGGATGAACTGAATTATCCAATGGGGTTTGTGATCAGTGTTTTGCTCTGTAACGTAAATGCTCCTACTTCCCTTGAGTCTTTATTAAAATCCACTTTACTCCTAAATGTTTTTGTATGGCTATGTTCCTCGTGCTGAATGTAAGGCAGTGCTGAGTCTGTTTTCAATGTTGGTATCAACGGAGGAAGGAGGATATATATAAGGTCACTCATATTTGGAGGCTTTTAATTTAAGATGCAATAATAAGCTCCATCTTTGATTAAATCTTCTCTTTCTACCTGAGCCGTGGGTGCACTTTCATTGCCACCATCAAGCTGTTTGTTGCTCTACTGGTGCACAAATATTTCAAATGTACAAAATTTTAAAGCACAGTATTTTTAACTATAAACACCATGTTCTCTTCTGGGACTACCCCACTCCAGATTGTTTGTTTCAGAGAGAAAGCAGGACATATGTAGTGTTGTGTGAGCATGTCTTAAAATGTCTTATAAAATCACTGGCTAATAGCCAGTGTTTCATTCAGCCTTGACAGACATCCAATTTCATAAAAAGATAAAATGCTTCCTAGAAGCAGAAGAGATATCTATTGTGGATTCTGAACTGAGAATCTGCTTCACCTGTTCAGACAGCATTTCCTGTAGTCTGAGTTGAAATGTAGCATTGGCCATCAAACATGTATGGGAAGTCACATTGGACAAGACTTGCTACCAGACACCAGAGCCATTTGCAAAGCGTGCAGTGGTTATTACAGGAGGGCACTGCTGAAATCCTGCAGGAGAGACAGAGAAACAGTGGAGGTTAATGTCATGTTCACGGGTTTCATCTTCAGGAATAGCATGTGGACATGCAGCTCCAAATGTCTCTTTCTCTGTGGGTGATACTTATAAGCACTTCTTTGGTACATGGTTACACAGGGAGCTGCTGTAATTTCTATCAAGTTTGCGACCACTACATCATGAGAGAGAAAAGACCTGCATGTAAGATTATTCCTTATTTCCACAGACATTTACATACTGAGTGTCTTCTATGGCACACAATGTTGTAGTTGTAGGAGATGTAGTAGGGAACAAAAACAAAGTATGGCCATCTAGAATTTTTATCTACTTCTTTTTTGTGGGTGATGCAATAAAACAAAGAGCTGAGAAAGGCATTTGGGAAAACTAGGTTGGCTGAAACTCTTTTCTAAAGAAGTACCTTATGGAGAAGCCTAATTTTAGAAATTGAAAATCTAATAACGAGACTTGGACTACTTCTCAGAAGCCTTATCTTAGTGAATCAAATTTGAGACAAGGAAGAGAAGGAGGCAGTAATGCACTCAGGGTAGGACCAAACTGCCCAAGTTGGAAACTGATTCAAACCTGGAGAACCAGAATGATTGGGGTAAGACTCATTCATCTCCCACATGTCACATTCTGACAGGCCAGAGGCAGCAGGAGAATTCAAGTCCCTCACCTCTGCTCAGGTATCTCCCAAAAATGCACCTGAAGCTTTAGTTGAAGATTTTGGGCATTAACTCATGCGAGCAGTGGGTAGAGAGGTGGGTTACAAACACAAGAACAAGTACTAAAAACAGAATATGTCTATCAGGCCCCAAAACAGTTACAAGAAGATTACAGAACAAACAAACTATCGTCCAGAAGTCTGGGGGAGACGGACAGTGCAAAAATACTCACTCATTTGTTTCTAAGGATTGTTTTGGTGACAGTGGGCTATGACTTCATTCTGTATGTGTGAAGAGAAGTCTGCCTTGTGCCCTCCAAAATTAAAGTCTGTGTATGAGGGAAACTGAGTGTTACTAGCCTTTCTGCTCCCAAAACAGATAATCTCCGTGGACACTCCACTCCCTTAAAGGAGAAAGAGCCCTGGAGGAGGGGACAAAGTGAGCAGGTGCCCACCAATTACTGATGCTCCTGGACTGTGTGGGACACAGAAAAAAGCTCTGACAATGAGGATGAAGAAAGATTAGTAGAGGATCCTGCCTCCAAATCTAGCTCCTCACAACCCAAATATATGATCAGATAAGTGGGTAAACAAAATTCATGTATGTTTACAATAGAATATTATTTAGTGTTAAAAACAAATGGAGTAGACATCAGGTTACAGAATGAAGGCATAGAAACAAGCTGGTTTTACTCTCCCACCCCCACAGAAAACCAAAACAAATAGACCTAGATCATCACCAACAATGTCCCAGAACTCAAATAGGAGGATGAGACCATTCCCGTGGCCACAGAAAAATGAAAAACCTCCAAGCAGAAGGTAAGACATTTGGACTTCCATATCTGCAGTGTCCCTTCACCCAATCTGCCCAGCAATGAGGACACGGATGATTTCCTCATGACTCGTGGTTTCTACACTGGAAAAAATGCAATTGAAGTGGACAACCCACTTTTTCTCCCTAGCAGGAGACCTGTCAGAGTAAGAAGAGATCAGAAAATCACAAATTTTGAAATGCTGATAAAATTATAATCTAACAAAATCCATAAAATAATAAAAGACCTTTCTACATGACTGGCTGCACCCTCTTTGAACACACCTTCATAAGACAAATTTGAAATATTTTCTAAAAATCAAATAGAAAGTAGAACAATTTCTATAGGTGGTTAAATTTTATTTTTAATTATTAATGTCATGTAAATTTTAAAATTATTTTCAGATTGGCTGGACCTCTACCAAGTTTCTGTCTTATATGCGCTGCAAGATTTCAGAGATTTTCAAGTTTTTCTCTGCACTCTCCAATATTAATTACTTTTTGAATCAGTGATATTCATTAACCAGCTTGTGCTTATGGTATTATCTTTCATTCATGGCAATGATTTGTATAAAATCATCAAGAGGTTTAAATCTTCTCCCAATATTTATATATGATACATTGCTTCATTAATTAGATTACCAAAACTTCCAAGAAACTATTAACTACTTCTAGTAAAAATGTATCTTTTCCTCCTAAAGAATTACAGCTATAATTTGGTTCTCAATGTGAGAATCATTTCTATTGATTTCATTGCTCATCTTTATTACTTTGTTTCATATTCATTTGATCAGAATTTTCTTTCAACTCTTTAACCAAAATACTTAAATTTGACAAAGGTATGCCAAATTTCTATAATTTCTTCATAAAATTTTCTTAAACATCTTTCCAAATGGGAAGTAAAATGATGTATTCAAACTTTATTAAATATTCCATTCCCAGTAAAACTATATTGCGGAATTTTAACTGAATAGGTTGCCTTATTAATATTCCTGAAAGTTAAAAACTTTGCTCTCGACCATAATTTGATGAGAAATAAATTCTTTGCTTACAATTTTCCATGTCTGGTTTTGTGAAGAGTTTTCCACGGATTAGCTTCTGGCTCCATATATTTTAAAACTCATTTTCCCCTTCCCACATGCTTCCAGAATGGGGTCCCATGATTCTCATCATAATGCAATGCAGGCCCTGGCTTCCTGTTACCCCAACAGGTGAGCTGGAGTGCAGAGCAGTGGGCCTCTTCCCGGAGACTGCTCTTAGCTGGTGCACAGCAGTGACCGAGACCACGTAGAAATATCCCACTAAACAAGTTAAAACATCCGTAACTTAACGTCCGCTTAGCTGAATCTCCCAAATAGCATAGCCAAACAAGAAAAACAGGACATTTGGAGCAGAAAGTAACAATTGTTTTAACTAAATATGGAGAAAATAGATTACTTTTGCAAAAATTATGTAAACATAAGACCATGCAAACACACAGGTAGGGCTTCTCTCAGAGTCCTGCAAAAACCTACACAAATGGGAGATCTTGAAGCTTATTCTTTATCCATTTCACAGCAAACCTGACTGCAATAGGCAGATTCTAAGATGGTCTCTCCAAGATTCTCAGCCACTGGTATACATTCCCTCTCCCAGTTAATTAGTTCACTGGTCTAAGCACTGTTGTGAAGGGATTTTATAGACATAATTAAGGTCTTAAATCAGTGAACCTTGAGATAAAAGAGATTATTCAGGTAGGTCTGAGCTAATTGCATTGGCCCTTTAAAAGCAGTGTTTTCTCTGGCCAGGCTTAGAAGAGAAAGTCAGAACAATGCGCACTGGCTGATCTGGAAGAAAACAAGCATAGGTTGTAGGCTACCTGTGAGGGCCACAAGGCAAGGAAGTGCAGGCAGTCTCTCCTTTCTGGGAGCTGTCTCTGGTCAACAACTAAAAGAAAAATGGGGATCTCAATCCCGCAGCTTCAAAGAAATCAATTTTGTTGACAATCGATGAGCTTGAAAGTGGATATTGAGCTCAAGAGAGACCTCAGCCTCCATCCATACCTTCATTTTATCCCAGCGAGATCTTAAGCAGAGAATCTGGCCACACCATGCTTAAGTTTCAGACCTGCAGAAAGGATGAATTAAAAATTTGTGCTATTTTAAGCTGCCAAGTTTGTGGTAATTTTCAAAATGTCTTTCTCAGAAGCAGTTAGGCATAGGAGCTAGGTTATAAGTTGGAGAGGTCCAAAGTCATGCAAGCAAGACCAGGGCATGAGAGTGAGTATGCACAGCAACATGAGACAGGGAGGGTTTTATTCATCACAAGTAAATTTGGTCTAGGGAAGAGTGAAGGGTCAGGCAGGAGAAACAGGGACTGGACTCACCTTCCAATGGATGGAGGAACAGTCAGGAGTACTGGCTTCCAGAAGGCAGAGCATTGTGAGTAGCAGGATCCCGTGAGAAAGTATAAGGGCCTCTTTTGGCACAGCTGAAGTTAAAGTCTGAGGGGTAAGAAAATAATGAACAAGTCCAGTAGTAAGTACTTTTTCTGTGTGCTTTGCACACAGACTCTCCGGCTTTCCTCCACAAAGTCGCTGATAAAATCTGTTTTGATTGAAGGTGACTTTATTGTAAGCGAATGCTTTGTGGTGAGAGTGAAGAGGCCGAGAATTGGTGTCCAGGTGGGATGGGGGCCAGTACAGAGGGGCATGAGGTGCCAGTGGCACCTGGGAATAATGAACATCCTTGTTCCTAAACAAGAATGCTTTAGGCATCCGCTAACTTCAATCATGACCTCAAATGGAGAGTGTAAAAGAATTGTGAGTAAAATATTCATGACAAACACATGTACCTGTAGATGCTTGAAAAAGAAGGACATGCTGTGAGATCAGAGGTGGCGTCGGGGAAACAAGGTGGCATTTGCTTTGATGAATTCTCCAAGGTTCAGGGTTGGAACTCTGCTTTCATCTCAGAAGCTTGATTTATTCCGCAGATGAAGAGGGGTTACCTCTCTGGAGAGGAGCAGGGGAGGGAAACGCACAGTAATCAAGCTCCTGGAAATATATTTACGCAAGAATGAAAATTTACAACAAAAATATAATGTCAAGGGCACTGTGTTATTCTGTTTCAATGGCCAGCTCCACTCTCTTTCTGTAAGCACGTCCACATAGGAAGTCAAATATAAAGTGAAGGGACCTTGATAAGCTTGGAATTAATGCAAAGCAAAGAATATTTCCCAGGCTGGTCTCCAACTCCCAGCCTCAAGCAATCCTCACACCTCAGCCTCCCACAGTGTTGGGATTACAGGTGTGAGCCACCACATCTGCCTACAATTTTTTTTTTTTTTTTTAAGACAGAGTCTAGCTCTGTTGCCTGACCTCAAGTGCTGTGGTGTCAACCTAGCTCACAGCAACCTCAAACTCCTGGGCTCAAACAATCCTCCTACTTCAGCCTCCCAAGTAGTTGAGACTACAGGCCCACACCACCACCATGCCTGGCTATTTTTTTCTATTTTTTAGTAGAGACGGGGTCTCACGCTTGCTCAGACTCGTCTCAAACTCCGGACCTTAATTGATCCTCTTGCCTTGTCTTCCCAGAGTGCTAGGATTACAGGCATGAGCCACCAAGCCTGGCCCACAAATTATTTTTAAAGACATATGAGACCTTTACAAAATCTATTAGTGTTTTATTATTTAAAAGAGCCATTCTTTGAAAATCCAAACTATCATACTTAACAACTCATTGGCCATAACTGGTCACATGGTCTCATCTACTCACAAAGAGGTTTCTTCCAAACCAGAAATAGGTGTTGAGTATCACTAATACTGACCTTGCAAGCCCCACCCATAGCTTTCTTTATGTTGCATGAAAGTGCTGGACTCATATGTCTTGTTGGTTGGGCTTTAGGGAGTTGTGCTTTAATAGTTCATTTTTTCCCTTGTGATCGATGCTCATAATAAAAACTAGCCGTCTAAGTGATATTCATGCTTCTGTTGGCCATAGAGACATTGTCGAGATTGTTATTCATCACACACATCAATATGGTCTATGTGAAACTTCTCATGAGTTATTTCTTTTACATTTAACACGAGAGGAAAACCTCTCCATTTAATAACTGGCAGGCCTCCTCCTTTCTAGAACTATGCCATTTATTATGTTCTCTTTCGACTCTGATGCCAGGAATTTCAGAGCCAGTTCTGAAACTCAACCATAGTGACTATGTTGGCCACTCACAAAGGTTAGCATACTATACCTTTCTGTGTTTAATATTTCTAATTTTGTATTTGTGTTTTCTTAGCCTTGTTAGTACATAATTTGATATGTACCTTAAAGCCTTTGGAAAGGAATGACATATAGATAAATTCAATATGAAAAGAGTGTAAGGTGGAATATTACTCAGCATTAAAAAGAACAAACACACAACCTGGACGAATACTTTTTTGGGATGAATCTTAAAGACATTACGTTGAATGATAAAAGCCAGTCACAAAAAAGTTATATTCTGTATTATTCCATTATATAACATTCTTGAAATGACAAAACGATACACTTTGCCAAGGATTAGGGTGGTGGCGGGAAGGGTGAGGGTGGGACTACAAAGGCATAGCTCGAGGGAGATGTTTGCAGTGAAGGAATAGTTCTGTATCTTGATTGTAGTGATGGTTACAACAGTCTACACAAGTGAAAAATGACATAGAACTGCACACACACATCATACTAATATCAATTTTCCACTTTCAGGATTATACTATAATTATATAAGATGTAACTATTGAGGGAAACTGGATACATAGGATACTCTGTACTATCCTTACAACTTTTTGTGAATCTATAATTATTACAAAATTTAAAAAATGTTAAATGAGTCATCTAAACACCTCCTTCACCCACACTGCATAGTCTCCCTCTTGATCAACATCTTCCCTCAGACAGGTACCTGTGTTACTATTGAGGGAGTATATGGAAAATCTCCATACTTTCTGCTCAATTTGTCTGTGAACCTAAAACTGCCCTAAAAAAACAAAGTCTATTAAAGAAAAGTCATCGACCTGTACATTTTAATGGTAATTTTATTATGTATAAATTATACCTCAAATAATTGATAATGATTGAAAAAATAAACATCACTGTCAGTAACTTCTAAATAGTAAATTAATTGGTTACGCTGATCAGCTATCGGGGGCACCCTAGCTATAACTTCTCCAAGTAAATACATAGCTTGCAATTTGGTTGGTCAAACCATCTCATGCAAAGCACTAAAGGCGTTTATACTCAGGCCACTTGTATAAATGAATGTAGTGCTGAGAGCATAAAGCGTCATTGATCAGGCTGAATCAGATGGGGTTTATCATCAGGGTACAGAATGATAGAAGTGCAAATAAGCAGAAAGGAAAGCTCTCAGCGTGAAAACAAAATGATTTATCTGCCCAGCCAGCAACACCGAGGCCAGGAGCCAAGAACAAATGTGGGTGAATGTGGGTGGACACAGGTCACCCAGACCCACAGACCACGTCGGCGAACACAGATGCCTCTTCGATAAGAGGGGCTGGTGCAGAACCCTGCACCCCCTGCCACCTATGGCTGTTCCAAAGGTATGAGGGGACAGCGTGAGAAGCCTGTCATTTGCCCTGGCCCCAAGGTGGGCGTAGGTGATGCTCACAACCAGAGAGGCTCATCCACATTGGAGTACCACGGCACACAAACGAGGGGCAATATTAAAGTGTAATTTTTAAGCTGTCTCCAACCACCTTCTTCAAAACACTACTTGTTAATGGGCTGCTTAAAGAGATTATCTGAAACTTTTGAGGACCAGGGCTGTACCTGCTGCCTTGGTGGGACTGAAATATCAGCTTCTGAGCAGTGTGAAATGATTCTTCTGGAAACTGTTCAGTTGGCATAGATAAAAATGTATTGGCTTGATCTGATTTCTAAAAAACAGGCTTCAAACACAGGAAAATGTAGTGCTGTGTTTCTCAAAGTGTAGCCCTCAGGCCCCAGGGACTCCTAAGGTCAAGTGTAGATCTCAGGCCAGCCCTGCTGAATCTGCGCAGGTGGGGCCTGGACAGATGCATTTTGACAGGAATCCAGGCCACTGCGTATGCTGGGAATCATTGGTAGAGCGTGGTGGAAAGTCATAGATTGGTCAAAAGCCTTTCCACAAATAGTGTTTCATTGTCCTGTCTATTAAGTTGTGGATCTCTGGTGAAACAAACCAGACAGAGATTTGCTTTTTCCCTCCACATTGCAGGAGCCAAAATTCAGAATTCACCAGGAGGTAGGTAGAAGAGGACAGTGGACCAGCAAGGGGCCCTGTCCTTCCACCCAGGGGGCAATTAATTGGCTCCTGTGTGACACAGCATTACTGGATCCTGAAAAATCTTTAAAGTGCACATGGCTCCAAAGAAACTGTAATAATAATGTAATTCTAGAAGTCCACATTTGTTTCCTTAGATACATAACACTGCACAAACAATTTGGTTGCAATTTTGAGGCAGTGGTTTCACAGTTACTTGATTAAACCACGGTGCCTCTTTTCTAAGGAGATGGACTGATAGCCCTGGAAGGCTTTTGCAAGTACCACAATTGAAAATTATAACTTAGCCTGCACGTAATGGTATTTTTAGCTGATTCCTCGTGCTTATAAATATATTTCCATATATTATTCCATAACATTTCCTCATGATCACAGAGGCTTCTTTTTCAACTAAGTTAATACACAGCTTTTCTGAGACCAAAGGAAAAAAAAAGTAAAGAAACAAGCATCACATTTAGCTTTTTGAGAAAAATGTGTCATCAGCAAAGATGGTGCCTCTAAATTATTGACAAGAAATATTTCCACAAACCACGAGCTTTCCTTAAATTTGACTGTTCTTCCCAAACCCCTTCCACCTTCAATGAGTGAGCCGACCTTAGGGGCAAAAGGGAAAGGGACAGAGCTATGAGACTGAAAGCAAGTGGGCAAGGAAGCTGGGAAACGCTGATGAATCACTGTGTATTCTAAAAGGGTGAGGTCATGCATTTTTTCCCATGAATAGTTATCTCCCTTTTTACTATGGACTACATCATCCGTTTTATTTGGGATTATTTTGTTTGGGTGTCAGGGATATTTGTTCCTGTGACCACCCTCCCCCCATAGAAACCAACATTTTATCTATAAACATAAGACACTGTATCCTTTGAAGCAGGTAGCCCCAGAGCTGCTCAGCTGTTGCCCTTGACCTTAAGAGAACTTTTATTTTTCTCTCCACTTCTCAGCTCAGATTCTATTTTCATGCCAACGTGACATTGTAGCCTTTCTTAAGAAGGGTTTGCCGGTTGTTCTGAATTGGCCAAACTGTACCAAAGAGTTGATACACATTTAATATATGTCGTGTTGAACTGTAAGGAAGTACTCTTGTGGAATTCATTGCCCTAGATAACGCAGCTAGCTTTATCTAAGCCAGTTTCAATATGTATGAAAATGTGTGTGTGTGTGTGTGTGTGTGTGTGTGTGTGTGTGTGTGCTGATATTAAGAAACATTAGTAAACTAGAAAGGTCTATCTTGCTCTTTTATTTTCAGCTTTAGAACTAAAATAGAAGCAAATCAAAACAAAGTGATTCATTTGATTAAAAATAGTAGCTACCTATTAATTTGTATTAGTTATAAGGAGTGAGTGTGATACTTTTAAAAATTACAGAAAACTTAGATTTTTTCTTCATTTTAATTTGGGGATAAAAAAGATACAAAAAGAAGTAAAACAAATAAAATAAACATGATTATAATGATCTGTTCCTAAATGTTAATAAATATTAATAGAATTCAGACCATGGATTCTGCTAATATTCACTAAATGTTGGCATTATTAAGGCCACATAGTTTTGTTTCGTGGGGAATACTTTTGAATATTATAAAAATCAAAGTATCTGTTTATTCTATGACCTAAAATGAACCAGAACAAAATGCTTGGTGATAAATGCTGTACATAAATACACTTGTTTCTTCTTTCATGCCATTTTTCAATAAATTTTGAAGCCCTCACTATATGCCACTTAGCAATGCAAAACCTGCAAAACACCTCCATTATCCTGAAATAATTGCAAGGTGAAGTTTTTAACCAATTTTTGAGATAATATTATCTTCCCTATCATATATAAATAATGATTGGAAGGATAGGTTCAGATATTTTCATGGTCTAAAGAAATGAGGGTGACTAAAATAATAATTTGATTTTTGAAAATTGATTTCGAAAGAAAATAGAAATCAATATACTTTTCTGGTGTGAAAGTCATTTTTTCAATGTTAAACCGAAAATATCACCAAGAGATCATTTTAATAAATTCTCATTGCTGTATTATTCTGGATGTCCTGCATGTTCTTGTCCAGGCCCACACGTCAGCCTTCCCGGTGCGGTACTCAGCGCTGTAGGAGGCTGAACACTGTGAGCCACATCAGCAGCTACCTTGCCCCCTGGCCTCTCGGTGGGTTTGGTCAGTGAGAAGCAATGGCAGTTGATCAAACTGGAGAAGGAGAATGCAGCCAGCGTGTCTGCTCCATCACCACCTTCCTTACCAGGTGGCTACCGGTTAGCTGTGTCCCTCTGCCAAAGGCCACAGTGCTTCCCAGGCAATCCTACCCTTCTGCCTGCCTTCTCCAGCTTCTAATGACCCACCTTCTACTTCAAGCCGAGTGGTGGTGACAGCATCCCCCAGCTACTAGCCCGGACGTGCTGATCCATCCCTTGTTTTCTCTAAACCCCGCCCACACCATTTGTAAGGAACAGTAGCTTTGTTAAAAATTCCTCAATTACACCATTTGAAAGAGCCATCTGCTTCTGTCAGAACCTTAACAAGCCGCATGTATTGACTACTAGAATTAAGTTCAAGCAGCCTGCAAGCAGAGTTCAAGAAACAAATTATAAACTTTGCATCAGCTCCAATTTATTTTTTCCATGTTCTCCACAATCCGGGGATATTTATCAAAATTTAGCTGTATTTTTAAATGAAATTATTAATGTTCTGATGTATTCACTATTCTAATTCACAATGTATTCACTAATTAATGTATTCACTATTGTTAGTATCACTATAATAGTTTTAAAAAGCAAATTGTATTGATTTGGTTAAAGAAAAAAATTAAATGTCTGTGGAATAGAGTTGTAAAAGCAGTGGGGTCAACATATCTCCAAAATATGCAATTTAATTAGAAAAATTAGCCCTCCTGTCTGCTTCATGAAGTGGGTAAAAAGTGTTTTCCTCATTGCTGTACTCCAAGAACCTAGCAGGTGTTAGCTCATGGTAGATTCTCTGTAAATGTGTTGAATTTATAAAGAAATATATGTTAATTTCATTTTCTTATGTAAAATGGAGGACCCAAAAGTATAAAGTTTTATAACTACTTTAAATGAGGTAATATTTATTTTAAAAATTAGATTATACCTGTCTTAATAAAAGGATTAAGATTGCTATAAAGGAAATATCTGAGGCTGCGTAATTATTTACAAAGAAAAGAGATTTACTTGGCTCATGGTTCTGCAGGCTGTACAAGAAGCATGGTGCCAGAATGTGCTTCTGGCGAGGGCCTCAGGGAGCTTCCAGTCGTGGCAGAAGGTGAAGGGGGAGCAGATGTGGCACATGGCAAGAGAAGGAAGAGAGAAAGCGGAGGAGGTGCAAGGCTCTTTTCGAAAGAACGACACCAAGGCATTCACGAGGGATCTGCCCCCATAACCCAAGGGCCTCACACCAGGCCCCACCTCCAACACTGGGGATCAAATGTCAACATGAGCTTTGGAGGTGACAAATATCCAAACTATATCAATAACTATCTGTGATACAAATACAGCTAATTATGATTATTATTACATTTGTAATAGACAAAAAATTTAATTGAGAGATTATGATTAAGGGATTAGATTTAATGACCCCATTTTGATTTCCAGAACAGAATAATAGGACCTCACACTTGAAAGAGTTCGACGAGAACCCCAGTGTAGAATTTGAAAATCCCTTTAGAATTTGAAAATTGAGACCAAGAAAATCTAAGTGAATCATCCAAGATTGATTACAACTGATTCAAAATTTAAATACTTCCCAGTTTTATATGCAGATGTAAATCCTTGGATTTTGATACATGGTCTTCTAGGGAATTCCAGCTGCCTCATGGACCAAGTCTTCAGGCTATGCTCTGAGAAGTAGGTACCCCTGGGGTAAAAAGGGCCTGTGAAGATTCTAGCATATCATATGGTGCAAGGCAAAGAACATATGATGAGGGGGTTGTCTTATCCTTGCCACTTCCCCGGATCTGTACATCGTGGACTGATCCTTTCTTGACTCCTGGGTGGATTCCAAGGCTGACTGATGCCCAGTGAACTGCTAAGAAGTAAGTTGGGGATTGCAAGATGAGGGGGATTAACAGAAGATCCTGGAAACAATACCACTCAGAAGAAAGAGGAAGCCCAGTTACCTTTCTTGCTGCTCATTCTATTTCTCCTTGTCCCTCTGTTCCTCCCTTTCTTTTGTATCTCTCTGATCTCTGTCTTTTTTCACCAACTACTCTCAGTCCCTCTCCTTCTCCCTTCTCACTGATGTTCTACTTCTCATTAGGATTTTACCAGAGCTGGGCTGTCTTGTCTTCCGCTGACTACATAGGCTGTACCTATTCTTTTAACTGGTAGATTGGCAAATAGAATTCAATTTCAACCAACTTTTGTTGAAGGCCAGACAGTGTTGTTAGGAATAAGTCACAGTAGCTGCTTTCAGTGACCTCAAAATCTAAATGAAAACTTGAGACAAGTAAGCAAATAATGGTTCTTCAATTTCCTTAAGAAGGGATAGATTTGATCACATCCACCTGAGTGAACCAGAGCACACATGTGAAAATAGTAGGGAATATTTAAATTGAAAAACTGTTTATCACAACAGGCAATTATGGAGAGAGATCTTGATTGTTTTGAAATTTTTAGAAGAAAAGGTTATATGAGGAGGATGGAATTAGTCTGGGTACTTTCATTCCAGGCCCCAAAATTCATAGAGGATTATGCAATTAATAATTATTATTATTATTTTTTTTTTTTGAGACAGAGTGTCACTTTGTTGCCCTGGCTAGAGTGAGTGCCGTGGCATCAGCCTTGCTCACAGCAACCTCAAACTCCTGGGCTTAAGCAATCCTACTGCCTCAGCCTCCCGAGTAGCTGGGACTACAGGCATGCGCCACGATGCCCGACTAATTTTTTCTATATATATTTTAGTTGGCCAGATAATTTGTTTCTATTTTTAGTAGAGACGGGGTCTCGCTCTTGCTGAGGCTGGTCTCGAACTCCTGACCTCGAGCGATCCACCCGCCTCGGCCTCCCAGAGTGCTAGGATTACAGGCGTGAGCCACTGCGCCCGGCCGCAATTAATAATTATTATTTGAAAGTACTCATATATAAAAGCAACATACATTTGGTATATGTAAATTAAATGATCCAAATTGACCAGATTCAGATATACAGCTATTATGTATCCATAATATTTAAAAATAAATAAATAAATAATGAAAAACAAATGAACAATAAACAAATTGACCAGAATCAACTGAAAAAATTTTAATTTATCAAGATGAAACAAAGGCAGACGGAATGTGGGCACAGTAGAAGAACTTTCTTCTTCTTAGTAAATCTCTCTTTCTTCTTCTTACTAATTCTCCTTCTTCTCCTCCTTCTTCTTCCTTCTTCTCCTAGTCTGCCAAAGTGATTAGTTATGCAACATATGTTGAGAATCATACATTTCACTAACTTTATTGGTGTCCAGTTTGAATCGAAATCAAAATGATTGACAAAAGTCATCAGTACTTTTCTTTGACTCTGCAGATCCCAAATTAAAATAAAACAAACAGAAGAAATTTAAAAGACTTAGAAACTTAAGTCTAGTACACAAAAATCTACAAAGACAGAAAACATTTCTTTAGTAAATAGGCAAGAAAATAATTAGATTATGTTCACCTTTCATTTATTTATTTTTTTTCAACAAATATATACTAATTGTCTGTTTTGGCTGTAACTATTTCAGGGAATGAAAAAGTATCTCTTTCTTCCTCACTTTAGAGAAATCTAGATTTTGTGGTAGAAATGCAGCATATCTAAACACATCCAAATGACTATATTCTATGCCACTTTGAAGTACTTTGAATATCATCTGAAATGGAATATTGTTTCTAAACCATTTCAGGTCATTTGTCTTTTCAATATTTTCCTTATATGCTAAATAGTTTTATAGTATTTGCACGTATAGTATATATTTATATAATATTATATTGGGAAAACATCTTTACTAATAGGAATATTTACAAAAGAATTATTTCTCATTATTTTTGTTCAAAAATTTTAATAAGCTCCTGTTTTTGCCCATTGACAAAATGTTTCTTATCCTCTCAGGAAGTAAAATTGTTGCTTTTGTTTTGGAAAAACTCATAGAATCATTTTTTTTTAGGTTAAATCATATTTTTCTTATATAAGTCATACCCTAAAGACATATATTATTATGTTGAATTCCATACCTCACCTACTGGGATATAAATGATATGAATTATTATTGAAGTGAAAAAAGAAGCTGTTGAGATGGGCTGATGGCCATTGTCTTAAATATCACTTTTTCAACAGCAAGGGTTACACCTGGAAACTGTTCATCATAGCCAAAAAGGCAGGGCTCCTTGGGATGTGGCTCATCAGAATGACTAATACAAAGTCACTTTTCTCATAAATCTGCCTATTCTCCCACCATCTGTTATTTGCATTTTTCCAGAAATTAAAAAAAAATACTAATGGAATGTTTTGACCCAACTGCAGTTAAATTCACATGGTTTGCTCTTTCAGTTCCCAAGATGACATTTCAGCCAAGCTTACAGTGGGGTATTGCATCAGAATATCTTCTACAATGGGAATTCTACGTGAGACATCTAGAGGCAAAAGGTGGAACTGCTTAAGAATTCAACTGTTAGTAGTGTTTTGATACACGTCAATTTTTGAGTTATAATAAAAAGAGTCCTACCAGTCTGTGTACTCATCACTGAATGACCACCTTCTGTTCAAATCGTAAGCTTTGACATGCCTTAATTTCCAGCATTCCAGACGTGTGAGTTTAACAGTTTTCTTTAAGATTTACAATGATTTGCTGGAATGATTTGTATAGATTTTATACTATTATCACCAAAGAAGATGCATATTTCTGGTTCAAAGAAAGTATGTACTTATAGAATACACATTATACATTTTGTTTGCACATGCACATAGACATTTGAGTTTGGACAAATGCAAGATAGTGCCTGCTTAAAGTTATTAATCTAGATAATGTTTTATTCAAATCAAAGACATATAATATTTGTAAAAAAAAAAAGATAACAACTTTATTCATCCTACTATGTATGAGGTACTCTGCTGGACACTGAGTGGATATACGTGAAAAAGGCGGAGATGGTCCCTGATCTCATGGAGTTTATAATCTAGCGTGAGGAGAGAGAGACTTTAAAAAGCAACAACAACAACCAGATGTATAATTACGAATCATGGGAATTGCTATGAAGGAAAACAGAATATAAGCTCATAGGACCATAGATTTCCATTGACAGCATGATTTTGGAAGTTATGTAGTGATCAAACTCAATATTTCACAAATGTAAAATATAAAGTCTAAGGAGATAAAAGGATTTGTCCAAGGACACGTAGCTAGTAAATGACAAACATCAAATTAGACATAAAGAGATTTGACAGTTAATTTTATTTTTTTATTGATAGAAGAGTGTTTTATTTTTATTAATTTATTTTTTAAATTGATACATAATACAGGTACATATTCAGGGTACATGTGGTAATTTAATACATTCATATAATTTGTAAAGATCAAACAGTGTAATTGGGATATCGATCACCTTAAATATCTGCCTTTTCTTTATTATTCAAATTATTCTCTTTTAGATACTTTGAAATATGTAACTGATTATTGTAAACTATAGTCACTTTACTGATCCATCAAACACTAGGTCATATTTTTTCTATCCAAGGGTATGTTTGTGCACATTAATCAACCTCCCTTCATTCTCTCCTCTCTACCTTTCTTGCTGAGGAGACTGGAGAGAGGGGCGTCTCAGATATGGAAGTCCAAGGCTCTTACCGTCTGCCCAGAGTTTTCTCACTGCCTTGTTTCCCCAGAAACTGTCCCATCCTCATATATGAGTTCTGGAATATTGCTGGTAATCATATATAATGTATATTTGGTTTTGGTTTTCTGTGGGTGTAGTCAGGCCAGCTTGCTTCTACGCCACCATTTTGGACCTGGAAGCAAGAGACAGTTTTATCAAACAAAAGTAATATTATATCAAATTCCAGTGAACTTTGATTTGCCTAGCTTTGCTGGGGAGAAATCAGATCAGAAAAAGAGTAGAGGATAAAATTCTCCTTGGTTTACAAATGCCAAAAGAGAAATGAATTTGTTGATTCTTTTCAGGAAATTGTATCAGTCAGGATAATTTCTTTTATATTGTGATAACAAACAATCCTAAAATTTTAGTGCAATACAAGAAAGGTGTATCTCTCTTTCTCATGTTTGATGTGCTTCATAGGTTGCCTGTGGCTCTGCCATGTTTCTTCTTTGCTTCTGCAAACCAAGCTAATGGAGAAGTCTCTGAGCTGATGTGTGCTTCGGTAGTGTTGGCAGAAAGAACAAACCTGGTAGACCATGTCCTAGCTTTTGAAGCTTAAACTCAGAAGTGTCACATATCATTTCTGCTCACATGGTGAATCCATGGTTTCATCTGAGTACAGTCCTCTTGCCAGGATGGGCACCAACTGTAGGAGAGTAATAAATACCACCTACCATATAAATGGATTGTATTTTTTATATGAAGTGTCTAAGGGATACAATATTTTACTGAAAGGAACAATAGAGTGAAGGTTCCTAGAAGCTGGTCTGGATGAATTCTTGACATAACAGTTGTTTACTCCCCTAATTTACATCACTTTCTCTTGGTGATAGCTCACTCCTTTTTCTGTGAAGGGCCTTCCTTCTCTGCTGTCAGCCTATGAGATCTGAGTCCCGCCTCCATCTTTAAGAGTAGAATACCCATTTTATACAAGGTCTGTCCCAATCACTGCTTCACATTCTCCTGGCCACAAAAATTAGGTCAGAATTGGGGACCTAATCTACAGCTAGCTTGTCTAGTTAAAGCAACTCTCCATGTTTTCGTGGGAACCACGGGTGCATGACAACATGAAAGAAAAATTTCTTTTCTGCTCAACTTGGACTTTAAAGGATGTGAAGCAGAAGCTTCTGTAGTCACCTTATTCATCCTCAGAGTTCAAGAGCAAAGCCCAACATGAAGAGGAAGGGAGTATTGATCTGAGATGTATACAGAATGAAGTTTCTTGTGACAATGTTTGAGCTCATGAATGAAGCTGTTCCTGAAGACAACACTCCTCTTGGGCTTTCCAGTTATTGAGATATTGTCCTTATTTTTGTAACGAATTTGATGTGAACTTTCAACACTTACAACTTGAAATACATATTTCTATTTTGAGAAACTTATTCTGAGTATATATTTACTCCTCTGCTTAAAAAAGAAAAAAGAGGAGGAGGAGGAGGAAAGGAGATAATAGATTGGGTGGCATTCAGATTTAGCGTTCTATAATTCCATCATCTAAGACACTTTATTCCATGATTAAGGTCTTAGTAGAAGGATAATAATGTTTACATCTAGTTAAGATTAGATTTCCAGCACTTCTGTAATAGTGTTGGTGACCAGTACTGCTCTTTTTCACAGCATGACACCTTCATTCTATAACATGCATCCTTTGTATTCACCCTCAAGCATCAAGAAATTAGCACACACAAAAAAATCTGCTCATATAATTTAAATCATTTTTTAATCTTTAGTTTGAAAGATTCAGTGGGACCAAATCACTACAAATGGCTCCTATTCCCCAAGTAGGGCTCTATATGGTTCAAAATATCATCTGTGAACAATATTTCTATTGCAGCTTGGGTTGTTCTCTAGTTTCCCATTTTGTGGTTTCAATCAAAAGTGTTTTAAAAACCTTTCTGGTATCTTGATATTTTCACCCTTGTCATTGTTGCTTTAGGCACCAGAGAAGTGATCTACTTGGGTCCTTTTTTCCCATGAAATTTATTTTCACACTCTGGTCTAATTCTGGAAAATCTCAGCATATGTGGAGGGTATAAGACATTTCTTACCAAGTTTCACTCCAGATTAAGAATCAAAATTAGTCCAGATGGGTCCCACAAGTCATACTTGAATTTTTAGAGCAGGCTTATTCCTAATGAATTCATACATCCTCCAAATCCTTGAAAATATAAGATCATGAACAAAGGAAAAAACAAGTTTCCTGGAGCCTTTACCATTCTAAGTGCTTGATAGATTTCTCAATTATCAAGGATTGGTTCAATAAAAGATTTTTTTTTGTTCTGTTTGTTTTGGTTTTTCTCATAGGGTGCCTAGAGAGTTACTCTGTGATGTCTCCTTCAAGCATATTTTACCATAACTTACTCTCAACTTTATAAGAAAACAATTTGCAATGGGAAGAGAAAAAATTTCAACTTCCTTTTCTTCTTTTCTTTAATTAATTAATTTATTTATTTATTTTGAGACGAGATCTCTCTGTTGTCTGAGCTAGAGTGCCATGGCATCAGTATAGCTCACTGCAACCTCTAACTCCTAGGCTCAAGGAATCCTTCTGCCTTAGCCTCCTGAGTAGCTGGACTAGAGGTGTGTGCCACCATGCTGGGCTAATTTTCCTATTTTTTGTAGAGATGGGATCTCACTCTTGCTCAGGGTGGAGTTTTCAGTTTTCTAGGAGAAAAGTTAGATTCAGGATTCTGAGATTACAAGGGAACAGCTTGATCATACTAATTTAAAAAAAACTAAGCCCAAATGACCTATTCATGGCTCCATAAACAATGTTTTGAATTTGTAATGAAAGACTTCAAATTACAAGAAGAGTTGACTCTTGAACAATGCAGGGGTTAGAGGCACTGACTCCTTGAAGAGTTGAAAATCCTCATATAACTTTTGGCCCCCCAAAGACTTAACTACTAATAGCCTGCTGTTTACCAAAAGCTTTACCAATAACATAAGCAGCCAATTAACCATTATTTTGTATTTATATATATATGTATTATATACTGTATTCTTATGATAAACTAATCCAGAGAAAAGTTATTTAAAAAATCAGAAAGAAGAGAAAATATATCTGCTATTCATTTAGTGGAATTGGATCATCATAAAGGTCTTCATCCTTGTTGTCTTCATTTTGAGTAGGCTGAAGAGAAGGGAGAGGAAGGGTTGGTTTTGCTGTCTTAGGGGTGACAGAGGAGGAAGAAGTTCCTGTATAGGTGGATCTACATAGTTCAAACACATGTTAAGACTCAATTGTACAGTCATATATTGCTTAATGCTGGGGATACATTCTGAGAAATGCATCCTTAGGCAATTCCATAGTTGTGCAAACATCATCGAGTGTAGTTATACAGACCTAGGTGGTATAGCCTACCACACACCTGGGCTGTGTGGTATAGCCTATTGCTCCTGGGCCACAAATCTGTACAGGACATACCGTACTGAATACTGTTGGCAACTGTAGCACAATGGCAAGTATTTGTGTATCAAAACATATCTAAATATAGAAAAGATACAGTGAAAATACAATATAAAAGATAAAACTTGGTACACCCGTATAGGGCACTTACCATGAATGGAGCTTATAGGACTGGAAGTTGCTCTTGGTGAGTGGTGAGTGAGTGTGAAAGCCTAGGACATTTCTGTATACTACTGTACACTCTGAAATAATGATAAAAGTATAGTATGGTAGATACATCAACCAGTAACATAGTCATTTATTATCATTATCAAGTTTTATGTACTGTACATAGTTTTATATGCTAGACTTTTATATGACTGTCAGTGCAGTAGGTATGTTTATACCACAAACATGCAAGTAATGTATTGCGCTACAACATTACTAGGTGATGGGAATTTTTCAGCTCCATTATAATCTTATAGGACCACTGTCATATCTGCAGTTTGATACTGACTGAAATGTCACCATGTGGCTCATGACTGTAGTGTTTTTTGCAACTTTATGAGGAAACACTAAACCCAGTAACATGTTCCATCCAGACCTGTAAACAATTCAATTCCACAAACAATATTGAGCTCTGATATGGAGCTTTTAATATATAAAAGCACCATGTCAAATATGATGGGGGCAGATAGATAAAATCTGGTCTTTGCACTCAGTGAGTTGGCACTGTCTTTGCAGATGAGGCAAGCATAGGTAGACAGGGATGGGTTTTGAGATGGAGGATGTCATACTGGGTCAGGGAAGGAGATCAGAAAGTATTTCATGGATGAAATAAAAATAGAAGCAGATTTTGTGAAATTTGAAGCTATGATACAAAACTCCAGATTATGGTGATGGTGAAGATGATGATAGTCAAAAACAGAAACTGCTAAAATAAGGAATATTTATTAAAGTGCTAGCACAAATTCTATTAATAATCCTATGAATATGATGTGATTTATCCCTCATAATAACATTAACAGGAGGTCTACTCTCTTCCCATTATGGACAAGCACAGCTGTGGCCCAGCATGTTGAAATAACTTTCCTATAGCCACATAGATGGTAGTGGAGGATGCAGAATGCAAACCCAGGTTTATCTCACTCTAGAACTTGAGCGCTCACTCCAGGTCTTGTCTCTTTGCCTTGGTCTAATACTCCTTCATCTTCACTGTGTGTCCCACACTCACCTGTTCTGGGATCTAGGGTGTCCAAAGGAAGAAGCCTGACCTCACTTGCTCTGACCTCTGACAGTCCTAACAGACTTATGCTCATGCTGACAATGCTGACAAAGTAGAGGTGACCCCACAAGGACCAATGTCTTACAAAAGGCTGTCCTCGCCCATCACAGAACCAAACAGTGGTCCCTGGGTTCCATGAAGCCCATTGCAAGTGGGAATTTCTTCCACGTGTGACAGGTACCCAATCTATACTCCTTGACCCTTTTGCCTATAACTGCTTAGTATCACCTCCGCTTTAAGCTGGGTGAATTGGGAGTAAACTAGTGGTGAGTGCACGACCACATGATGCTGAGTCTGATAGTTTCAAGGGGAAGTAAGGGGAAGAACTAGAAAACCTTCTTCATATTCCCTAAAGAGATACAACTTGCACTGGAATATGAATTGTATTGAAAGTGTGATGTCTAAGAGTATGACATGAAATTCTGCCCAGTTTTCTATGTGATAATCATACAATTCTTAAAGAGTAGAGACCCCACATTATAACTGTGATAATTTAGGTATATGTCTTTGGAAATTGTATTTTAAGAGATATCCTTGAAATATGTTGTTGTATTATAGCATTCTGTTTGGAATTTTAAAAGAACAAGATATTTATTAGCTTAAGAGTTTTGTCAAAATAAAATCTAGAGAATGTCATGAAGAATTCCAGTGTTTGGTTTTGTTCTTTGTAGATACTGAAGGCAAATGAGTCTCCCTCTCTTCTGCACTGACCACTTCCCCATAAAGATTCCCCTTATTTACTGATTACTGAAACTTGAAGGTCGTCTGGGTTTTGCTGTTATTTTTATATGATTCCATTTTTTTATCATTTATGTGTTTCAGCTCAGAATTTGCCTGTGGGTCCTTTGGATTGTGACAAAACAGCTGGTACATGACAAGTTGCCAGAGTTAACAGCTGCCTGTCACACTCCGTTGCCAACTCTGACACCAGTGATGAACGCAATCCCAGTTTTAAATGGACCCATTTTTTTAACCTCAGAAAATTGTCTTCATGGCTTTGAGCTGTCAAGAGGAAAAGAACATATCCACAAGTGCCTATATGGAATTCATTATTTCTTTAATCCTTGTCTCAGATTGCCTTTTACCAATGACCAAAAGGTCATGTAAATTAAATATACAGGTTTGAGAAGCACATGAAGAACAAAACACATTCTTAAGGACCCACATGGGAAATAAGGCAAATTTTAAGGGAAAAAAAAGACACCTCTTCTAACAATGTCTAGGACAATGAAAAATCGCAATGAATTGATAAAAATACTATTTGTGTGCATTATAAAATAAACTATGTGGCCGGGCGTGGTGGTGTATGTCTGTAGTCCCAGCAACTCAGGAGGCCAAGGCAGGAGGATCACCTGAGCCCAGGAGTTCGAGGCTGTAGTGCACTGTGATTACACCTATGAATAGCCACCACACTCCATTCTGGGCAACATAGTGACACTCTGATTCTAAAAATATAAATAAAATAAAATAAAATAAAGTAGACCATGTATAAGGAGCTATAAAAAGAAGGTGGCAAAATTTTAATTGGAATTTATATTATCATATTCATATTCACATCAAAGATTGCCACACCTGATATGTTAAATAAAAATCACTAAATAAAAATCACTAATCCTTAAAGATCAAAGTTCAAATAGCTAATATTATACTTCTACTATTTGGGAATTCAGCAACATCTAAGGATATTTTGTTGTGTTTTTTTCCTATGAAACAACATTTCTACAAGAATCTAACAGAAAAATTATCTATTTCCCACAAAAAAGTCATACTATCCTCACTACTGAGGATAAAAAGATAAATAAAATTTCAGTAGCATGGTAATAAAGCAAAAGTTAGAATTTGAGTTATGTAGAAATAGAACAAAGACAAAAAGCAAATGTCATGGAAACAATGGAAAAATGAATGAAATTTAAAAAAGAAATGTGACAAGGTGAATTGTGATTTAAAAATATTACTGCATAACCATTTGGGTTTAAACTTATGAAAAGTTAAAAACACTAAAATTCAATCATAAAGCAAAACTTTCAGTTACTATTTATAAGAAATACGACTAATCCAGAATGGTCCAAAAGTACAAATAATGATGAAATAAATAAGGCATAGAAAAGAAAAAGTGAAATAAAATAAAAGAGCCATGGTAAAAATTAGAGAGAGAAAATATTCAATCGCCAAAAGATTTGCCTATACTTATAAAAGGCACACCCTGCCATGAAGATATAGGAGCCGCGAACATTGAAATGTTTGGTAATTTAAAATCGAAACAAGAAGTTCTCCAAAATCACAGAGTGTATAAATCATAGAAAAAGAAATACATTTCCTGTAGCTAAAACCAAGTGCGTTTTCCAAGTTTAACAAGTTTTCAAAATATGGCTAATACTGGACTCCCCCCAGTTAGATAAATTCCATTAGCAAGAATTCATGTGTGCACCACTTTAAGGCTTCATGTATAGCAGGACCAGTACCCTATGCTCATTTGCAGAGATTAAAAAACTTAAGCACTAGTGGGCTCCAGTGCAAAGTACGGGCATCCTAGCCTCTGAGATCCTGTCGCTTTCTTTTTCTGCCCAGTTTTCCAACGTCCTCTCCAATGCCCTCCTGTGACAGTCCCTCTCCTCCGGCACTCCTGCTGGCTATCGTAAGAAGTGCACTTTTTAGCACTACCCCTGCATCCTCTCCTGTACCCTGGCCCCATGAGGACGTTTGTAAATGTTTTGCTGTAATTCAAGTACACCTAGTCAAGGAGACACTCCTAGAACCAGCTCAACGGGTGGCACAAGACTGCTCTGTGTCCTCTGCAAATTCCAGACTTCTTACTCTAATTGGAATGAGCAAAGGCGAGCCTGACAGGCTGGGAAGGGAGAAAATGTCGCCACCCCTAGTGTAGGCCAGAGAGGGAGCTCTCCTTCCTGTGCTCAGTGTACAGAAAACCAAAGAGGGTGTGCCCTTCCCTAGGTCCCCAGAATGTCCCAACAGGTATCTCTTTCAGGATCTAAAATAGCAGCCACTATCCTCCCAGCCCGCTTAATGGCTTACGCTTTTCTTCATATTATTTATTTAAAATGTCATATTGTATTTTATTGTTTATTTTTTGTATTTAGCTTTTCATTTTTATTTAGTTGACTTCTGTGTTCTTTACATCCCCCTGATGTTTCAAGTTTCATTTTTTAAATTGCTTTCTTGCTATACTGAGAACTTCATTTAGTCATTTTTTTGGAGGGGCTAGGTGTGCTAGTGAGAAATTCTCTCCGTTTTCTTTCATATGAGAAATGTGTTGATTTAAAATAAAAAACAATTTTTAAAAAAGCAGGCAGAGAAAAATGACCGTACCTTCGGGAGGAAAACAATTCATATGATAATAGATCAGAAACCTCAAGGTCCAGAAGGAAGTGAAATAATGTTTTTCAATATTTGAAAGAAAAGACCTCTCAACCCATACGCTTATATCCAGCCAAAATATATCTTATTGTTTTTTAATTGTCTTCCCAATGGAGTATAAACCACATGAGGGTAAGGATCCTGTCTGTTTTCTTCACTATTTCTCCAGGCTCCTGGTACATAGTAGAGGCTGGACAAATATCTGTGGTGAAATAAAGGGAAGAAAGGAAGGAGAGCAGGAGAGAGGAAGAAAGGGAGGAAAAAAAGAGAAGAGAGGGAGGGAAGAATGGAAGGAAACAAGGAGGAAGGAGATGAAATGAATCAAAATGAACTGAAATGAAGAATCTTTTTTTCAGTGTGTTTTTTGGGAACAAAAGAAAATTCTATGCTTCCACATAAAACTAATGATCCCTATTTTGCACAATACTTTAGCATGCTTTTTTGATTTTTTTACAATTAAATTGGTTTTACATTTGAATGTCTTTCTGAATACTTGCCTAAAAAGAAATCAAAACTAAATTACTTCTATAGTTGAGATATAGCTATCTTTACCAAGCAATCAGTTTCTTTTTACATGTTTTATATATAATGCCAAAGAATATCTCTAAAAAATTTAACTTGAAACGCCATGATTATTGATCTTGTTCTGTCAGATCTTACACAACCACTAAGACAGCTTCTCTTATATACTCCCTTATTCACATACACTTTGATTTAGCTGTGTTCATGGCATGTGTTTATACAAAAACACATTGCCTCTGTGCAAAGGATCAGTGAAGCACATGATTCTGGGCAGGTAGCCTTCAATTTAGTTTTTTAACCATCTGTAAAATATGGTAAATTTGAATTTTTATGCAACACTGTAAGGTGGGAGAGAGAAAAAATGTTGAGATTTATGTATCAGAATGTCTTCTAGATAATACTAAAGATATTATTATAGTTAGTTCTTTTACCCAGAGGGGTTCATATATTTTATGAAATGATTCAATTAGTTTTCCCAGAATTTTTATTAAATATCCAATGCCATTAAATAGCAAATAATTCACTTCTACTAGAATACATCTTAAGGCATTTTTCATTAATAGATGCTATTTACCTGGCTTAACATAATATCATCCATTATAATCAGATAAAGTCCTTTTAAGCCATATATTTATCTAAAGTAGCTCTCTAATAGCTAATGAAGAAAATGAAATGTTAAAATGACTAGGATAGTAATCAAATACAGATTCACGTGAGAAGGTAGAGGGCCAGGTGGGGAACTCAGGCCAGTGTGCACCTTGTTCTCAGTCTATGAGACCCTGACCAGAAAGCCCAGCTGAGCTGTCCCTGGACTTCTGACCTAGAGACACGGTGATGTAATAAAAGGGTGCTCAGCTAAGCCACGAAGTTTGTTGTAATTTGTTATGTGGTAATGAATAACTAATACAAACCATCTACCATAGCATTTAGAATTCATTGTGCACACTGGTTCAACCATAGCAATTTTTGGATGTTTGACAATTTTTGACACAAAAATAATAACAATTTCATGGAGTTTTCAGTAATGAAGCCCTATGCTGGTCAGTGTAGTTCTTTGTAGTTGTAGGACTGAGACTGCTAGTAGCTAGAAGACACCTACAGTTACCTGCCACGTGGCTCCCTCCATAAGCGGTTCACAGAGAGGTTCATTTCTGTAAGGCCAGCAGGAGAATCTCTGATTGCTTCTATATCGCAACCTCTAGACCCTCTTCTAAAGGGCTCATCTGATTAGGTTGAGTTCACGCAACGTAATCTCCCTTTTGATTAACTGAACATCAACAGATTAGAGATTCTAATTAAATCTGCAAAATCCTTTCACTTTTGCTGTAATCTATTGGTCAGAAGCAAGTGACAAGTTCCCTCCAAGCTCAAGGGGAGGAGATTATACAAGAGGGTGTGTCATGATCATTTAAAATTACTCTCACTCAGAAATTGGTTAATTTGTTAATAGGATGTGACTGAGGAAAATGATCTTCAATCTATTATCCAGAAAATCAAAGTTTGTCTCTATCTCTCTTTCACTCCTGCCTCTCTTTCTCTATATATAGTTCAGCTGCTGTTTATCTTAGCATATTTATGACAAGCAGTTTTCCCTTTACACAATTTTGTTAATAGTAGATAATTGTCATTCTTTACCTCCTCACTACCATCAAATCTGTCAATTTTACTGCTGAGATATGTTATTTTTGCCAATATACCTTCTGCTAAATGCCTGAAGCGACTGACTTACACCCAGAGATATTTTGTCTATTTGCGTGATTACAGGGCTTTGCATTTTATTCAAATCGCTCTGGTGTTCTTGCTTTCTTATTTCATTTATTTATTCAAAAATATTTTTCAAGATCCTGCTGTGTGTCAAGTGAAGAGATGGATAAAGGCATATAGATTCAGGAGTGGAGCTTAAAAGCTAGTGGAGGAGAAAAATATTAGTCAAATAATCACAAAAAAACCCACCAAAAACCAGGTGAGTTGTGACTGTAACAATAGCTGCTATAAAAATGTACATGGCTTTATATTTGGCTGATCTGACCAAGTCAGGTAGACCTGCCATATTTCCCTGAGTTAGGGATGCTTGAAGCAGGTCTGAAAGGTGAGAAGAGATAAGGGTAAGCAGAGGGAAAGAACATTCCCCAGGCAGGGCACTGCGAGTGCAAGGCCCTGTGGTAGAAGGGAGCGTGCTGAGGATGAGGACCCACCTGAGCGCAGCTCTGCTCAGCTAGAGGGGAAAGACTGGTGTAGGATGAGGCTGCAGGAGAAGGTAGGGGCTAGATCCTACAAGGCCACGTTAACTTCGATTATCCTGAGAGCTATAGGAATTCATTGAAAAGTTTTCAGCAGCGGAAGTAGCATGCTTGAATATAGTTTTGTGCTAGGTGCTGCAAGAAATTAGAGGACATTCAGGGCGGCTCTGCCTAGAACAGGTAGGAGGCTGTTTAAGACCCTATGTGAAAAGTGTTGGTAGGTGGAACTAGGATAGAACCAGGAGATGGACACAGGTGTAGCGATTCAGGAGGCATTTCTATGAAGTGATACTGACAGATTTGTTGATGGGTGGGATGTAAGGTGAGCAACCATCCCAGTTATCCTGGCACTGAGGGAGTTCATGGGATACGGGTTTGGATGAAGGACTTTCAGTGCTAAAACTGAGAAAATCCCTGCCAAACCTGAATGAGTTGGTCACCCTAAAAGGGAAAGTGAAGGATGACTGTATCAGGCTCAAAAGTGAGTCTATCCATTTGGGCAGAGGGAACAATCCCCAGAAGCTATCAATATCTCCTGCTGGGAAAGCTCTGGGCACTGAGCTACTTCGTCAGTTGCACTGATACACATCTGCCAAGCCTGTGACTTCTTCGTATTTTACTGTTCAACCATTTAGTGTTCTCCTATCAGTGAACTGTAATTCATTCATTTGGTCAGTCCTTATTTATGGAGCTTCTCCTAAACCTATGGGGCTGACATTCTAGTTGGGGCTCGGGCGAGGGAATAAGCATGCAGATAAGCAGTGTGTCGGATTGCAATGAGATCTGTGGGAAATGATTCCCCGTGATGAGGATTTCCAAGAGTGGTAGTGGTTGGGAGGTGCTCTGTAATTTTAAGCAGTGTGTCCAAGAAAAGCCTAGCCAGAAAGATAACCATTTGAGCAAAGCTCTGAAGCAGGTGAATTATGTTAGCCTACCCCATGGAGAGAGCATTCAATTAGAGAAGAAAAAAGTGCAAATTCCTGAGGCAAGAATCTGCCTGGAAAATTCGAGGGGCTGCAGGGAAGTCCCACAGTGTGGTGCAGTCAGGACAGCGATGGCTGTTTGCAGGACCTGACATGGGTGGGGGTGATGTGTGTGCAGACTGTGTAGTTAGTCCTGATGAACTTCCTTGACTGAGGGTCATGGCGGTACAAATTCTACTAGATCAAATTCTATTTGATTTATTTCTGCCTTTACAGTCCTGTTTCCAAACATATTTAACCCATATGATGACTCGTCTCTTCTGTGTGTGTGTATGTGTGTGTGTGTGTGTGTGTGTGTGTGTGTGTAAGATGGCAGAAAGGGAACAAATGTTTACTGAGGATTTCTACATGCAAGACACATACTAGGCATTTTCTTGCATTTTTTCATGAATTAAAATAATTATTCAGTTATCACAATCTTAGAGATGAGTAGCCTGGGAGTCCAAAAGGTATAGACTAGCACACTAATACATACTTGCAGAGAGTAAAGTTTCAAACTCAGATCTTCCTAACCTTAGTCTGTGATGTTAAAATGTTTGAAGGAGAAATCAGTGAATAGAGAGCTAATGCTCTTACCAAGTATGAAGAGCATGTATTTGCTGGTAGTTAATTTTACCTAGTAATTCATTTTGTTCAGTGTGCTGATAAAGAAAGGTCCAGACCCAAATAAGAAAAAATAAATTGCATTCTATTAAAAAGTTGGGAATCTCTGCAAACCAAGGAATAGCTCCTCTCACATTGCGGCCACTCACAGGAAGGGGAAGTGGTTGTGAGAACGGCTCAACCACAAGGCTGAGTGGCCCTTTACTCACGCAGCTCTAATCCAGTCACTGATTCTACTCCCCAGCAAGCGAACGCTTTCTTCATTTCATTTGTTTTCTCTCTCTTTATCCCTTCAAGTGGTTAACATTAATAAATTTTCCCATCTCCTTTGATGAACTAGCTTGTCAGGATGATTACGGATAGCTTAAAAAAATTGAAATCTTAAATCTTGACTGCGGTGATAATTACACAAATCTCCATATGTGATAAAATTATACACACACACACACATACACAGATAAGTTCATGTAAAACTGGTGAAATATGAATAAAAACAGTTACCATTGGAGAAACTCAATGAAGGGCGCAGGGATTTTTCTGTACAGATGCTCCTCGACTTACGATGGCATTATATCCTAATCGAATCCATTGTAAGTTGAAAATACTGTAACTCAAAAAAGCATTTAATACATCTAACTTACTGAACATCATAGCTTAGCCTAGCTTACCTTAAACATCCTCAGAACATTTACATTATCCTATGGAGAGACAAAATTATCTAACACAAAGCCTATTTTATAATAGATACTTGACTATCTCCTGTAATTTATGGAATATTGTATGGAAGCATATTGCTTTTGCACCATTGTAAGTTAAAAAAAATGTTAAGTGAAACCATAGTAAGTGAGGGACTGTCTGTGTTACATTAATCTACATGTAAATCTATAAGTACCCCCCAAAAATGTTAATAGAATATTAAATATCTAGTAGGATGTTCTTCGCAATGAATCTGGGAGAAATAATAAATAACTAAAGTGATTAGCTAGAAAACTGTAAGAAAACTAGAAAAGAAAATTCTTTTCATAATATCAGTTGTCTGAAATACTAGAAGTTCTGGTGATGCAAATGATGGAGGTTGAGGAGTGGGGTTACAGGGCATTCTGAGTAGACTAGCTCTGAAAGACAGAAGTGTGCTTTCAAGAACCAGCAGGTGGAAGAGGTGCCCAAGAAGGTGTGGAGGGAAGGAGGGATGATAATAGAAAAGGAAAGAAACACGTTGATGTTTCAGATGCCACAGAATAAGTCACTAAAACTCCCTATGCTCAGTCCCCTGAATGGCTTCACCACAGAGCAAGACCATGGAAGATGGTTTGAGCTGTGCTTTTTGGAATATTCTGAATACTGCGACCTTTCTAAGTGAAGGTCAGGTGCCCGACGTATTTCTTCCAGCTGAGCACCACATCTGGTTTTGATTATTAGCATGTCCTTATCTGTCATCATTCTAGGGCAGTGAGTACTACCAGGGCAGTCATGACTCATTTGTCTTTTATTCAGGATTTCAAAATACCGTGGGGGGATTTTTCTCCAGCTCTACAGGTAGCACACCAAGACATAGGGATTTTATTTATTAGTCTGTTTACTGAGAACCTGAGAAGAAGCCTTTCAGAAAATCTAAACAGAAGGAACACAGATATGTACAGACAGAGCATGCAGTGATACGCAGCAAAAAAATATACTTTTCTAATGTATTTAAGAAAAATTAAACTTTCTGCCTCCTGTGTTCCTGAGTCAGTGGTGGAGATTGTGACTTCAAGGAACAATGATCACAGCACCCCAGTTACTATGATGCAGGAAGCAGCAAGCCTGAGAAGAAAGCAACTACCTTTCTGCTAAAAGAAAAACAACAACAAAAAATCCTGACAATAAAGATTGTTAACCTTGGAACTGGATTTTAAATGAAAAGGTGTAATCTAGTTCAGTGGAGGTCTTTGTAAATGAAGAGAAGAGGTTTTGATATGCCCAGGAGAGTAGAGGTGTGGTTCTACTATAAGATAGACTATAACTGAGATGACTGTTGTAGGTTTTTTCCCCCCGCAGTCAATTTAGTTTTATTAATCGATATTATAATATAAAAAGCCCAAATTAATCTGTACGATAGACCACTTTACTTTTGCTCATTGCCTTTGTCGTGTTATCACAGTTACATTTCCTTAGCAAGGACATGCATCCTAACCAGTTTTTCCGAGATCCTAAACTCTTTCCCACCCCCCGAGCCTCCTCTCATCTCCAACTCCATGTATCCACTCTAAAATAGCATTCCTGTTTACTTAAAGATTTGCTCTTTATATTTACACATTCATATTTATATCTCAGTAGCATTAGTGATTTAATTTGTATTTCATGATGTAGCCTTATCCTCCATTCTCTCTTCTATTTATACTTCAAGTCCCAAATTTCAGGTTGCTTACTTGGGGAAAGTTCTAATTCCCCACTATCTATGGTTTTAGATAATTCTACCCGATATCACTTATTTTCTCTGTGTGTGTTGAGATATCTGCACAACCCTCTTGACAGTGAACTGCACGAAGGCAAAGACAATTTTGTTCATCTTCTGATTACTGTATAATAACACACTACATATACACAAAAGCATGTAGCACAATGTGTATGTTTAAACAGCTGCTTAATTATATATGCATATTCAACATGCTCACTGAAAAATTCTTTCAGACCTCCTCCTGCAGCCAGAAGGCTGGTAAGTCATAAAGTCTGCTGTGAAAGTGTCTCTTGACTTTTTCTCATTCTTTCTAATCTCAGTATCTAAACTAAGACTACCATAATTTTTACCTAGATTCTTAAAAATAGCCTCCTAACTACTTTCCATGCTTCCAGAGAATACAATTTCAATACATCTTTTCAAAGTTACCATAGTTATTATTTTTACATGATTAAGGTATATCACTTTCTTATTAAAAGAAAAAAAAGCACTTTGATGTGTCTTCAGCAGATACTCAACCAAGGAAAATGTTGGTGACTGAGGACACAATGAAATGAAAAGTGAAATCATCCCTACTGATAATCAGCCGAGTAAGGACAGGCCTGGCTGACAACCAGATTGCAATAATCCCATCAGGACATAAACGATGCACAAAGTAGGACACAGGCAAGCCCATGCTAGCGCCACAAGAAAGACTGCACAGTCCCCTTGTCTGATCAACACGAGAGGTGGCCGCTTCTTTCGCATCACAACACGAGCCCCACTTTGACCCCCCCCAACTAAAGCGATGCATGTACTAAGATAGATACCCAGTCACAAACCTGTTATTTGACCTAACGGTGCTCGATTCACAACGGACTCTGACTTCCCTGATTCCTCCTTAACATCACTGAACATAAATCCAAGGTTCTTAAGATGTCCCCCCTTAATACCACTGCATAGTCCTCCCGTTTCACCATTGCTGCAGCCAGATAAAGAGACCTAACTTTGTTTAGCTACAGCAGTGCTCCTGGTGAACTTTGCTGAACCTTCATACAACACACTAAGAACTTTACAGTTACAAGTTACGATACCATTTTCCCATCCCAGTATACATTCTTTTCCCACAAGGAAAGTCACCATCCATAATGAGAGACATCCCTGGTGGGAGAATGTTACTCGTGGATGTTGTCTGGAGGCCGGAAAGGTGGTAGATCAGTAGATCTACAGAAATAGTAAGCAAGGTTTTTAAGACATTTCATCTGCTGTCTAAAAATCTACCTTTCTGTACTCTGGCTATATATCTTAAGACATCCCCATACCAGAAATATGCCCTTTCCCGTGATACATCATATACTTTCTTGTTATGTGATACTGCTCTGCACAGTCTCTCTTTTACCAATTCCATTATCAATTCTCCACGTGTTAAGTCTCTGTTTAAAGCCTAGCACAACTCTCATCTTTTCAGGGAAATTCTCTCCAGTTCCAACATTCACAAGGAATTGCCTTTTCTTCTAAACTCCCACAGCGCTTTGGGCTTTGTGCATACATTCATTTACCCATCTGACTTCTGAGCCCCTTGGGTTTGACAAGCCTACAATTTTTTATTCTTATTACTCAACTCAGTTGCTTGAATACAGGGACTCTCAATATGCATTTAATGTGTTAGCCCCAGAAGCATTGACCCATGGAACCAAGTCCCAAGAAACTAGCAAATAATCTGGTATTCTAAGTCACCATTTTAACATAGGAGTCACATCTGGCTGGAAAATCAGAGGCAATATCTTCCCAAGCCATTTTTATTTATTTTTATTTTTTATTACATATTTTTTTTTATTTCAACATATTATGGGGGTACAAATGTTTAGGTTACATATAGGCAAGTTTCCTGAGGAGGCCAAATTATAGATCCAAATATAACCACTGAGCACCAAGTTACAAAGGAGGTGGAATTTTATGGAATTCCAGTTCCAGTAGGTTGTATGGTGCCCTAGCGTACAGTCTTCTTTCACCCAGGAATATTGCTGGGGCACTAGGTGTTATTTCCAGAGTATCTGATTCCCTGAGAAAATTAGGAAAACACTAACGTTCTTGCTCTTTTGATACCACCACTCTAGAAGATTGAATACATTCAGTTGAAACACATAACATTTACATTTTTTGGTCAAAAAAGATCAAATAGCATCAGTGCCGTATGGTCAAAACTAATGCATACTTCGTAACTCTAAATTGTGTGAGACAATTGGGTTGATTCGGTTGCAGCTTCCTTTTGTTTCCTTTTACTCTGGATTATGTGCTTTCATCATGAAGACTGAACTTGGTTACTCCCCATCTCCTTAGCAACAGATATACATATCATTGCATAAAGGGAATTCTTCCTGCAGGTGGTGAATCTGAACCATGTGCTATTTATTTTTACTGGTTTCAAACTAAGCTTCATGTTTTCTTGTTCTTGACCTTAAATTCATTAAATAAGACTACAACAACCAGACTGACTACACTATAGTTACCATCTTCAGAAGCTTCTATCATAGCACTTCTGATCTATGAATGTATTATTAAAGTTTAAAAATTGGATTTTTAAATTGGATGATGCACAGTGCACTTTGATGCAGTGAATCTATCCTAGTTACTGCTAAGATAATATGGTCCTTTTTGAAAATATCAAATAGGGTTTGTTCTGCTTAAAAATTTTTTCACAAACACAATGATCTCACAGCATGGATGCTGAGAATGCAGTTTTAGACAGCTATCAATGTACTAATCCAACATGGTTAATAATATCAATGTTTTAAAAATATTTTTCTAACAGTATTTATAACATTAAGTGGTAAACTTTGCCTCTTGTTGGAAATTTGATTTCCAAATTGTACCACCTGGGAAATATTACCACCTAAGAAATCAATTAACACCTAGGAAATTGATTACCACTTAGATATCTTAACATTAACAGATTTCATTTTTTTTTTCTATTTCTTTTTTCTTTCCTCCTTAGAAATGTTTGGCTCAGGTGTTTCATTTTACTTTTCCATTAGTTATAGGTGCAAGTTGAAAGGTGACAATGGCAGAGTTTGCATAAGCAAGTGAGATGGTGAAAGAACAAGGGGTCCTAAGTCACATGTTGATGGAAAACAACAAACAAAACATCAATGTACAATGTACAATGCAAAGATAAAGATGAGAGTCTTGATTACTGTGTAATCACTTGTGCTGCCAATAATATCCAGCTTCCCACAGGCCACATCAGCACTTTTTAAAGGTTCATATATTTAAGTTTTTGGAAGAGTATTTTTTAGTAAAGCTTTAAAAATGGCTTTAGTATACAGGAAATTTGTTAAGAGGGTATAGAGGCCCCACATACCCCACACCCATTTTTCTTATTGTTAACCTCTTAAGCCATCATATTTTCACAGGTAATGAACCATTATTGATACATTATGATCAATTAAAGTCCATGCTATATTCATATCTTCCTAGTTTTTTACCGTATGTCATTTTTCTGTTATGAATCCCATTCACAAGATAATATTTAGTCTTCGTGCCTCCTCAGTCTCTCCTTCACCTGACAGTTTCTAGGACTGCCCTTGTTTCTGATGACCTTGACAGTTTTGAGCAGTACTGGTTAGGTATTTTGTAGGAAGTCCTTAAATTGGAATTTGTCTGATTTTTTTTTATTCGATGTTTAGGCTGCATTGTTTTAAAAAATAAGACTGTAAAGATAAAGAGTTGTTACATACGATCAACTTGACCTATCACTGTTGAGTTAATCTTGATCACCGACTGCGGGAGAGTTTAAGTTAATCTTGATCATTGACTGAGGGAGAGTTTGTCAGATTTGTCAACCATAAAGTTACTTCTTATCTCAGTCTGTTGGGAGCTGCTATAACAGAATACCACAGACTGGGTAATTTATAATGAAAAGAAATTTATTGGCTCACAGTTCTGGAAGCTGGGAAGTCCAAAATCTAGGTGCCAGCATCTAGAAAGTGCCTTCTCGTTGCATCATCCCATGGCAAAAGGCAGAAGAGCAAGAGAGGGTGAGAGAAAGGGGAAGGGAAGAGAGAAAGGAAGAGACAAAAGGGGGATGAAGGTGTCCTTTGATAAGGAACCCATTCCTGTAGTGATGGCATTAATCCAGTCATAAGGGCAGAACCCTCATGGCCTAATCACATCTCAAAGATCTCACTTCTTAATACTTTCACATTTGGAATCAAGTTTCAAACACATGAACTTGGGAGGACACATTCAAATCATAACACTTTTTAATCCTGTTTCCATACTGTACTCTTTGGAAGGAAGTCACTGTGTGTAGCCTGCACTTAAGGAGTAAGGTGTTAAATGAGGAACCTTCCTGAGGGCAGGGTACCTACATAAATTCTTTAGAATTCTTCTATGTGGGAGATTTGTTTATACTCTTTTATTAATTTGTTTATTCAATAATTTATTTGTAAAATCTATACTCCTGGCTATTTTTGACTTCAGTTATAATTAAATATTACTTTATTTTATTGCAAAAATTATTCCAGCTTTGGCCACTGGGAGCTCTTTCAGTTGGCTTCTGTGTCCCTTTGTCATATCTCACCATACATAAATAAATAAATATATATTAACATATATATGCGCACACATATATGTATATCTCATCACTTTTTCTGGTACTGCAACATGCTCTAGGCTCATCTTGTATATTTTCTAACACAACCCTAGAATCAGTGATTTTTCAAAGGTTACCTGATTCCTTTTAGTTGCGGAATGGTATTAGAAACCAAAATATGGGCACTAGAGTGCTTATTGCTACTGGGATGTAGTTGCTTTTAGACTCTCTTAGGTAAAAGAGCAAAGAAATATGTGTGTATACTAATCCATGTATTTACATCTATATTTTTCTGTATTTATATATTCTACAAATATATAAAAATGCATTCATAGAATATATAATATATATTTCTATATATGGAAATTTCACCAGACTGAAATAATAATAAAATATATTTCTATACTGATATGTGTGTTTTTATATTAAGTTAAACATATGTTTATAATGATGTCTCCAACTCAAATTCATTACCACATGGATCATTCTAACTTCCTTCCCTTGCTCATCTGTAACTTCCCAATGTAGCATGAGAAACCTAACTCTCAGTGCCATTCATTTAGTTAATTGCTCAGTTCCAGTATATATGCACATTGGTTTCAAAATTGTTAACTGATATCCCCACGAGAAACAATTTTTCCAGGCAAAGTACAATGCTTATGTATAGTACCTTTTGCTTTTGTTTTATAGTCTCCATTCATTTTCAATGTTATTAGAACTTTCCCCCCAACCTCTTCAGAGATTATTTAATACACTTGTTATAGCATTCCATACTTTGTCACAGTCTGCCTTCCATCCTGGGATGCCCCAACCTGCTAAATGATATTTTAAATATGTACATATTAAGGCTAATTCTTTTTACTGAAAGGTTTTATAGGTTTTGACAAATACATAGTGTCATGTGCCCACATTGTGGTATACAGAACAGTTTCACTGATCTAAAAAGTTCATTATGCTTTATCTATTCAGCCCTTCCTTCTCCCCAAATTCCTAGCAGCCACTGACATTTTCACTGGTTCTATAATTTTACATTTTCCAGAATGTCATAAAAATGGAATCATGCAGTATACAGTCTTTTCAGGATGATTTCTTCAGCTTAGCAATATGCTTTTAAGATTCATCTATATTTTTGTATGACTTAGTAGCTCATTTCTTTTTATAATTGAATAATATTCCATTGTATAGATGTGTCACAGTTTGTTTATTGAACAACATCTTGAAAACATATTGAAAAACATCTTGAATAAAACTAGTATAAACATTTGTGTGCAAGATTTTGTATGGGCATAAGTTTTCAAATCAGTTGGGTAAATACCTAATAGCACAATGCTGGATCATGTAGTAGAATTATGTTTTCTGTGTAACAAACTGCCAAACTATCTTCCAAAGTGGCTGTACCACTTTGCATTGTACCAAAAATAAATAAGAATTCCTACTGTTCTGCATCCTTCCCAGTGATTGTTATTATTAAACTTCGGGGTTAAACCATCCCAGTAGGTATCTGTCAATATTTGATTGCTGTTTTAATTTTTAATCTTCCTAATGACAAATAATATTGAGCATTTTTGTGTACTTTTTTGTCATCTGTATATCTTCTTTGATAAAGTGGCCATTTAGCTATATTGCCCAATTTTAAAAATCAAGTTGTGTGTCTTCTATTGTTGAGCTTAAGAATTCTTCATACATTTTATATACAAGTTATATTTATATATTTAGGGGGGAGAGAGAGAGAGCGTGTGTGCTAATATTTCCTCCTATTAACTAAAATAAAATCTTAAGGCTCCCCCCAACCGGCTGACTGAATAGACCCCCTCTTGGCCAAGGGGATATCCTAAAACTAAATTGACTGCCACAAGGAGGGAGGTCAGACATGCTTCATCATGCCCCCTCCCTTTTTAAAAATATCCTTTATAATCCATTAACAGGCCTAAGGGTATGCAACACAAATCTGCAGGTCTTCAATTTATACAACAAATATATGTCTGGTGGCTTGTCTCTAATTAACAGACCTCCTTATCTTAAAACATTCTAAACCTTCACACAACGCTTCATGTCTTCAACCAATTACAAGTCAAAGAATCTTTAAACCCGCCTATAACCTGTAAGTCCCTGCTTCAAGATGGCCTACCTTTTTGGGCCAAACCAATGTATGCCTTCCATGTATTGATTTGTGACTTTACCTGTACCCCCTGTCTTCCTAAAATATGCAAAACCAAACTATAACCCAACCACAGTGAGTTCACTTGCTCAAGGCTTCCTGGGCATGGCTCTGGGTCATGGTCCTCAAATTTGGCTCAAAATAAATCTCTTTAAAATTATTTTACAGAGTTTGGCTTCTTTTCTGCTGACAAGATTTGTGCCCAGACATGGGGCTCAGAGAAGACTCAGGATCCCCAAAGGAGCAGCCGGAACTTGGCGCCAGGTACCGGCATGGCCCTTTTGGGCCCTCTGACTCTGAGCTTCTCCTTTGGTGGAACTGGTAAGTCCTCCTGAGCTCAGGACCAGTTGATAGTCTTGGTTTACTCTGAGCTGGTTCTTTTCCTAGGAATTGATGTCTGGGATCCTAATTTAGATTTGGAGATACATTCTAAAGGATCTTCTCCATTGTCTTTTCATCCTAAAATTAATCTCAATTGGCTTTTCTGTCCATTTGCGAAAGAGGAAACTGAACTGTCTTGTTTGTGGATAAATGAGAGACTGAGTTCCTCAGCTTCAAACAGAAAGGACATTTTACTCCTCCCAGCCAAAAGGCAGCCTTGAGTGACTGAGGTCCTGAGTGGGAGTTGCCTGGAGTGATTTCCCCAAGGCATGAGTGGCCCCATAGGCAACTGCTCAACAAAAAAAATTAAAAGAAGGCTCATCCAGGAAATGCATATAAGAGCTGGTCACTAGGCATTTTGAGCCCTCTCAGAGGTACTAGACCCCCGAAAAGAGAAACTGAGACATGTAAGAGGGTGGGACTGACTCAGTGGTGAAACCTTGAGGAGCCCCACCCACAATTAGAACACTCTGATCCAGGATACTAAACTCTATATTACTTATTTTAAAGAAAAATGGGGGGAAATCCTTTAAAAATAAGGAAAGACATGGAGAATGACCCCCTTTGGACACCCCAGTTGGTTTGTGGTGCCTCTACTTGCTAGTATTTGTGCAAATAGAAAGTTTCAAAGGCATTCCAGGTTTTTCTAGGGTTTCAGATAGTTATAGCTAATTCTTGTACACAAGTTTTTACGAAAGGGCAAATTACATCAAGGAAAATTTAGAACTCAAATGGTCCACCTACCTCTATACAGTTAAGATATCTCTCAAGCTATTTCTCTTTTCTTTTCTGGCTCCACTAAAACCTGCTAACTTTTTCTATTGATGTTAAGATAACTCATTATTTATGGTATTTACAATTGAAAGGCTACCTGGAGATCCTCTAGCCAATTCTAGCTAAAATGCAAACATTGAAAACTCATTTTGAATTGAAGAAAAAAAGGGTAAAGAGGTTTTTTAAAAATCAAACTGCCATGGAAACTGCTTTACCTGAAACTTTGATCCACAGATGTAATTAGGTTACCTATCAGGGCAACTAAAGTTTGCCATGTCAACAAGTTCCAGTTTCATCAGAAGAAATTTGGATCCAGCTGTCTTTTACAGACTGGTGAGTCTGTGTGACCATCTCATGGCTAGAGTTCTCGGGTAAAATCTATCAGAACTATGTGTGTGTGTGTGTGTGTGTGTGTGTGTGTGTGTGTGAGAGAGAGAGAGAGAGAGAGAGAGAGAGAGAGAGAATGTACATGTTTAGGTATGTTTTGTATATGTCCATGTATTACATGTTTGTGCTTACATGATTCCAGACTGGTTTAAAAATAAAAGAGCACTCATAAATTAAATGAACCCAAATGAATCAAGTGAATTTAATAATCTTTGGTAAATAAGCTAGATTATTAAAAAATAAAAAGGGCATTATTAGTAAAGTAATAGTAAAAATGTTTTCAAATTGTCAACATACATTTTTGCCTGAGTTTACTAGATATTTTTATGTTCTCAAGTTGTCAAGGTTTTGACATTATAACAAAGGTTATAAAACTATAAACTTAGCTAAAGACAATGATCTGTGTTTGCATAATTTTTGATAAGTAAGGTAAATTTAATATTGTTGGTCTAATGATAATAGCTAAATCTCTTGAGTTACCAAAAAAAAAAAAAAAAAAAAACAACTATAATTAGATGTCTGCCCAGTGGCCAAAGTAGAACATTCTAGGGGTACATCTAGAGAACAACCAGCACCTAGGCAGGAAGGTGGGAATGATGGTCAGTGGTTGTAGTATTGGATGGTTAATTTGCATGAGGCTGTGTTGTGTAAGTAAAAGCTATATGCTGTAGCTTCAGCTCATACCTATCATGGACATTTTAACCTTAGAATGTCCAAATTGTGAGAGCTACAAGTGATTGAGTATGGCTTGGAGGCAGGGTGCTGAAGAGGAGATTCCAAAGAAGGCTACAGAGATGGGCAGAAAAGAGATCACTGTATCATCAAAAGCAAGGACTTCATCCCATAAAAGATGGTGAGTTGTGATAAATTGATCGTATGTTGTTCTAATGAAGTCTAAGACCAAGAAAAACTACTTTGAAAGCTATTTCAATAGTTACAACTAGGGCATGATGATTGCTGGGACCAAAGCCCTGTTGGGGAAGGAAAAGAGTGGATGGAGGTTGGATAATGGTACGATTTGAATGTGTCCCCTCTAAAATTCAGGTGTTGACATTTAATGGCCAGTGTGATGGTAATAAGAGATGAGGCCTTTAAGAGGTGACGAGGCCATGAGGGTGTCTCCCTTGTGACTGGGACTAGGCCTTTTAAAAGAGGCTTCATGCAGCTTCGGGCTGGCTTCCCTTCTGCCTTCCTCCTTGCGAGGACATGGCATTCTCCTCCAAAGGATACAGCCCTCACCGGGCAACCAGACCTTCTGGAGCCTTCGTTGTGGTCTTCCCAGCCTCAAGAACTTCAAGAAAATAATTTTATGTTCTTTATAAATTACCTGGTCTGTGGCATTTTGTTATAGCAGCACAAATGGACTAAGACAGATGGAGAGAAGAATTTGAGAGAGATTGAGGGAGACAATAAGAAAATTGATAATCAGTTACATTTAGGATGGGGATAAGGAGACAAAAGAGTCTCGGAGCCTACAAAGAGTTAAAAGATCATACAAATAACAATATCATTGATCAGGAAAAGTTAAGAAACAGGTAGTGAATGCAGGAAAAGGCTGGAGCAAACTCAGTTTGAACATATCAGGGGTTTGAAGTACTCATAAGGAAATTTTTGATTGGGGATATAGAAATACAAAAGATCATCCTTACGTAACATACAAAATAGTAATTCCAGATGCCAAGACCATTTTTTTTCACTGACTGTCGAATTTAGGGTCCTGGGGTACATTAAATTTCAAAACAGTGTGGTTTGACTCTTAGAAAGTTAGCTTTATTGGTTGTTTTTTTGTTTTTTGTTTTTGCCAAGCTAGGCCACAGGAAAGCTAGGCCCAAGAAATAGCCTCTGGTCATTATTAAGGAGAAGAAGAGGGAGTGGGAGAGGGAGAGGGGAGAGGGAGGAATGGGAAAGGGGAGAAGAGGAAGAAAGAAAAGCACAAGCACAAGCAGTTTACATAAAAGGAAATCAAATCCCTTCCCCATGGCTTTTGGTCTCTTCCCCTTGTCTGTCCGCATTCCCATTGGAAGGATTTTTGGCCTTTGTTTGTCTTTTGAAACATCTTCATACCTTCACTTCTAAGTGCTGGGGTCCCAACCTACCCTGTGCCTATTCTCAACAGGTCGGCAGGTAAATATGGATCAAAATGATCCTTTATACCAGCAATAGGAAAAATGATGTTTGCAAAGCAAACCACTACATACTGTCACGTACTGTCACCAGATAGCTGTGTTGAGCAGATAAGGGACTGGGGTGCAGCCTGTAGCACTGTCAAATTCTGAGAAGCTCCGGTCTCACCTTCTTGAGCTAAAGTTAAGGCTAGAACATTGTTTCCCCAATTCCAATTACAGCCTTCCTCAAGAGATTTTTTTTTAATGTTTTAATGAATAAATAAATTCATACATTTTGTTTTCAACATATTGATGACCTCTAGTGGATGAATATATATATATAATTATACATATAGCACATATATATATATAATTTATAGAATGAAATAAGTATGTATGGTGAGAACATGGCACATGTGGCTCAACTGATAATCTCATAATGACAAGGGATTATGTTAATGATCCTTCTCAAAAGATGACCATTTCATCAGTACCCTTAGGAGAACATGGTAATGTGCTAGGGGCTTCTCAATGCCATGCAATAAACATTACCTGTCCTCTGGAGCATGAATATTGCCCAAAGTCATGTAAAAATAGCAGTAGTGATAATAAAAACAAAAACGAAACGTGGCTATTTCACAGAGCTGAATATGAAAATCTACTAATTTTTTAAAATAGAATAAAAGGCCTAGAGATTTTGCACTTACCAAAATCTGCTTAGATGCTGCCTTGAAGACCTGCTGAGAATATACCTCTTCTGTCTTCCATAACTGGGAATATTTATATTTGAAGGAGACTGCCTTATGAAGTTTAAAGCTTGAAAGCTCAGAGTGAACAAAAACTTGGATCTCACCCAAAATCCTGGTAGCAAAAATTAATGGATACAATCTTAAGGTCTTCAATTTTGAGAAGCAGCAGCTCCATCGATTTTTTAAAAATTATTATTCCTGTTTTGCTTAGGTCACGATCCAAACTGTCAGGGAAGAGAGTATGGTGGGGCAGCTGTTCACAGCCCATTGGCTGGTTGGGCTCTTAGTTACTTCTTCGGACTACAGGATACGGAGGGAAGAATGGATTTATTAATATGTTGGACTTCTTTTATCATCCAGTGGCTTTTCATAGCCTTCTTATTTTTCTCCTACCAGCTTCATAGTTTCAGGCAGTTTAGACTTACTGAACAGAGTCCATTATTCCACCAAGATCATTTTGCCTGTTTAGTCTTATTATACCCTTAGTTCTTCAAGTATCTGGCTACTGCAAACCTACAAGGATTTAAACTACTGCTAAAAAAAATTAATGTTTATTTGAAAAACTTCTTAAACCAGTTAGGGAGCATCTGTTATATGCAAACTAGGTATTATGTCAGGAAGCATAGACTTTTAAATTGAGAATACAACATATTAATGACATAACCAGGTAATAAACTAAACTGTTCACAAACACATAGTATTTAACAGATGTGCCTTGTAATCATCATATGATAGAGTTGAAACATCTTCATGCCTGACTTTCTTTAGCAGTAAAGTAGAATATACACTTGGACCAGGGTACGGACTGGCTAGCTACGCACCACACCTACTAGTTTTCCGTTTGCTCTTGAGTGCAGAGCTGGGCAACACTTCTCAGCCTCCTGTGCAGGAAGCTGCAGCTATGTGACTGAGTCTTACGATGTATGCCACTTCCCAGCCTGGCAAATAAAATCACCCCATTAGTTTCTCTACTCTCTTTTCTTCCATTTGGTGGATTGTGCTTCCTACAGTGGTCATTGGAAGCCACATAACTGTACATGCCTGTGCCTCCTTCAGCCTGAGTCCCTCAATGACCAGAGAAGATACTTCCCCTGCTCCCAACAGGGACTAATTGTGCTTTATGTGGGGTGAGAAAAAAAAGTGTTGTGTTTGAAGGTACTGAAATGGTGAGGTTTCTGTGTTAGAGCAGGCAGCTTTCTTTTAATTAATAGAAATGCACACTACATAGGTTTGTTGTGAGGCTCAAATGAGACAGTGCTTACAAAGAACTTAATGGAGGTCCCATCACAATAAGACCTGCAATAAATATTACTTGCTATACCTAGGTAATCTGCATTTAGTTGAACAGGAAGGAAACAAACCATATCCAGTTCTTTCCCAAAAGATTATTGAGATTTATTTGTCTAAATAAATTTTTAGTGACTAATTTCATTAAGATTTTCCATTTGGAGTCAGGGCTTAAGTTCATGGCTATCTTTCACACGTTAAAAAGTCAGAGTATCAAACTGAACAGAATTAGTCTTTTTTTTACAAATATGTCTAAGCATTATAGTTCATCCCCAAAAATTAGTGTTTCCAAAGGCTCTTTAGGGCCTACAATATTTGCTTCTGTATCCAAATAAATCTTCATATGGAGATTAATAATTATTAACTATTAAGGAAAATTGATGTGAAAATAAATCACAAATAAGTCATCTTGGCCTTTTGTTCTTTAATACTGTGAGTGTTGAATTAAAAAAAAAAGATAAAAACAAGTTAAACGTCTCTCAAATCTGCAACTTCAATATTTTCATAAGCAGCTTGCTAAGAAAAGCTGTAAGCCAAAATTCTTTATTAAGTAGTCATCGGAAGTTCTAGGCTATTTGCCTACAATTTCAGGAAATATTTTACTGCCTTTATTCTTCATCATCTAATAACAGAGAGTTGGAAAGAAAGGCCCTGGTCAGAATGTCATCTTGGGTTGAATAATCCATTTTTCATATGTGAACAAGAAATTAGATTCCAAAGTGACATACCCCATTCCAAAGTGCATAGATCTAAATTCCTAATGAAACTTCCATGTCTGAGAAATACAAGTTTAATTTCTCTAAATACAAGATGGCACTTGACTTAATGAGCTTGTATTTGTTAAAGTGTAGAATGTGGAAGAAAACCATGGTGTCAATCGAGCCTTGCTCATATGTGTTCCACTGCTTGATAACCTCAAAGACCTTGTAGGTGGCTCCATGGCTTGGGATTTAAGCATTTAATTAGAGCAGTATGTGGCCATGATCCTCATCTTGGAACTCCTTACACAAAGATGCATAAATAATTTAACCAAAATCATGTTATTTATTAATATCATTTTCTATGCTTATGTGATTTCTTGTACAAAGGCAATTAGATTGCCTTTCATATTGTTTTCTATTTGAGCCTGCAACATCTTGAGAATCGGCTTGTGGCTTGTGTTTTGCTGGTCTATCCGTTACCAGCAAGTGTCCAAAACTTGGAACAAAATCTTGGTCAAACTCAATGTTTATTTCTTGAATGAGAAAAAGACAATAATCTGTTTCATAGAAACTTCCTTTGATTGCAGAGATTAAATGTGACCCTCCATGAAAAGTAATATTTATTTTGTTTGTTGGAAAGAATCCAACGCTACCTAGCGACTAAAGCAGAACTGCAAACAAAAGGCCTTACTTGCCCACACTCTGTTTGATTTTTTTATACTGTCTTTCTGCCTAAAATTAAAAGAAATGTTTAAAAGATATCAACCTGTTCCTATTTATTTGTAATAAGTTGCCGATGCCATAAATCTAGTGATGTTGACACAAACAAGAAAGCCCTCAAATCCTAACATGTACCTTAATCCAGATACAAAAAAAAAAAAAAGACTTTTTATATCCTTTAGCAAACTCACAGTCCTTTACATGGATAAAGTTATAGCCGCAATGTACTTTATGAGGTTCACCTAGAACCTCATTTTAGAGTCTGTTAAGGACATGATGGTCTTTGCAAGGTCACAGTGACACGAACAAAGCAGCCTGAATGACTAATAGAGAAATCTATGGTGCCTCTGTGCAGATTTCTCAATGTGAACTGCTGGATTTGACACTGGAATTCAAAACAAAATCTGTTTCTGATTAGATACAATTAAAATGTTTGCTCTGTGTCAGGTACAAAGTACAACCCCCAACACCCACCCCAGCTCTGCTTTCTTGGAACTAGTGAAAGCTAAGTTTTTTGTGTTTATAAAGCTTACAGTAAAAACCTCAAGTCATTTTTATCACAATTTTCTGGTTAATTAAATAAACTAGCAAACAAAGCTAGGACAGGATGAAGTCCAAATCATTGGAACTCTTTGTTAACCATTGATTTAAGTTCATCCCAAGGAAAATGGTATTTTAAAAGCTAGTCTTCATTCTGAATTCATTCTGAATACTAATCTGCACTGGAGTGGTAGGTGACTGCTGTATCTATGCATTTATGTTCTACTAAAAGAATCAGTTCTCAACTTGCAAATTAAACTAATGGTGAGAGCTTCCAAAATCTGGGATTTTAGGAGTGGCTGTGGGTTTCTCAGCTATCTCTCAAGCCTGGGCTTTTTGCCTATCCTTTCACAGAGGATTTCAGATGCTAATATCATCACATAACATAAACATTTGAACTATAGATCCCAAATTTGCAGCTTACAAGTGCTAAACTTTGTTATTTTTGGTTTAAAAACAATTTTAAATTTTTTTTTTTTGAGACAGAGTCTCGCTGTGTTGCCCGGGCTAGAGTGAGTGCCATGGCATCAGCCTAGCTCACAGCAACCTCAAACTCCTGGGCTTAAACGATCCTACTGCCTCAGCCTCCCGAGTAGCTGGGACTACAGGCATGCGCCATCATGCCTGGCTAATTTTTTCTATATATATATTTCAGTTGGCCAGATAATTTTCTTTCTATTTTTAGTAGAGACGGTGTCTTGCTCTTGCTCAGGCTGGTCTCAAACTCCTGACCTTGAGCGATCCACCCGCCTCGGCCTCTCAGAGTGCTAGGATTACAGGCGTGAGCCACCGTGCCCGGCCAGCAATTTTAAAATCTTTTGAAATTATTAAAAATGGTTTACATTTCCACCTTTATATGCCTATAACTGTATAGATGTAGTCAAATCATATATACATTTTTAATGTGGTATTTAAAGTATGATTTTGCTTTATCTCCTGTCTTACCTTGTCCTCCCTCACCGCCCCGTCTCATCCAGTCCTCCCTAGCCCATGTTAACGGAGGAAGTAGCCTTCCATCTCTTTTCTCCTGCTCAGATAATCACTTTAATTATATGTATGAATATATATGCAAAAACAGTATGAATAAATATTCATTTATATGTTTGTATAAATATGCATATGGATACAGAATTTTGAGCATCAAGAAAAAATAGAATAATAGAATGGACACATTTTGCATTTTTCTTTTCTTACTCCACAGTTCTTTGTGAAAAATCTCTCCAAGTTCATTGGTTCACAGAGGACTGCCAAGGGCAGGGGAGTGGCAAGAGGGATCTAGACTGGTAGGGAGAAGTAGACTATCAATGAGATTGTTTAGAATTATCAGCAGCATATAGTGATACAAAAAAAGTAGTGTCTTCTACTTGGGTGATTTTTTTTACAGACATCAGGCTCTTTACTGTCTTTATGTAGTTGGATTGCTCTCACCACATCTCCTTCTTTATACTGGCAAATGCCCACGTGGCTCTTGTCTGATCTGTGTCCAGTTTATTCCTACCAAAATAGCCACTGTCTAGGAGAACCTTGACCTCGGAAAAAGGTTAAATTTGAGTGTGTCAGTCAGGTGAGACACAGAGGAGGGAACTCAACAAAGCAAATGAAACAACAGGAGAAGTTTATTACGTACAGATCCCAACGAGAAGAGGGTAGCGTGCTTTGCAGAGTCAAAATGAACTGGGGAGCTGTCTGGGACATAAATGCTCATCCGGCAGGTGGGGAGCCAGAGAGAGAGGGACCTATGAGCCAAGGTCTTTATTGAGGTCTAGGGTGTTACCCAAGCAGGGAGTTGTAACTGGAGAGTTGAAAGCAAGCATGTTCAGTGGCTTCACACTGTGACTGATAGGGGTCACTGTGGCATATCTACACTGACCATGTGGGTGTGGGGAATAATGAGGCCAGTCTGGTAGGTGGTATCTGGACGGCTGCACCATAGAGAGATGGTCACCAGCAGTCAGTGTTGTAAGGCATATGGATCACACTGAGGAACCAGGAGGAGGTGGAGCAATGGAAACCGTCATGAGTGAATGAGCCCTGCTTCTGGTATGAGAAAGTTAAACCTATTCTCAAAACAGATACCGAGGCAACATACAGTTATAAGAATTCACTACAACTTTTTCAACTTATTAAATTGTTTTCCCACTGAAGGGCATTAGGACAGTCCTGCTTTTTTTTCTTGCTTTTCTTGCTTTTTTTATTTTATTTTTTTGTTTCACCACAATGACATTACTGCTCTAGATTCCTATGTTTCTTTGTTCTGGTACTTTTTATCTGTCAAGTAAAATCCCAAGATAAAATTACTTGTCCAGAGGAATATCTATTTTTAATCCATATTAATAGAATATTTCAAGACAGTTGTATGGAAAGCTCTAACAACTCAAAGTTTTTACCAGTAATAGAAGGTTTTGTGCTTTTTTTGTTTAAATTACTGCAATGGGTATAAAACTTAATTTTGTTATTTTTTACATTTCCTTGGAATTTATTGAGCTTTAGCATTTTTTCATATGTCTATGGTCTGTTTAAGTTTGCTCTTCTGTATTTACACATTTTTTATTGGGTTTTCTCCTTTGGTAAAAAAGTGAGAGTGTTTGGATATCATAAATTGAATTCTCTGCATCAAAAATATTTTCCCCAAAACAAATGTTTGTCAGTAGAATTTTGCTGTCTTTTCCAATTGATGTATTCATTATTTAAACAGATATTCATTGAGCACTTAGTAAGTGACATGCCAAAAGCCCATGTGGAACATATTTAAAGAGATATGAAAAGATAAAGACGAATAAGCAAGAGTAATTTTTCTGTGGAAGGAATTTAACTATGTTACTATACATCCATCTGTGTGTGTGCATGTCTACATATCTCCTGGGTTTCTAGTCTTGATTTAGAAAGTTTCTCTCATCACTAGATAGGTAAATATTAATATAGTCTTCTAGATATTCTTATCATACTTTTATTGGTTTTATTCATTTATTTATTTATTCATTTATTTTTGCCTATAAATTGACAAATAGAGTTTAAGATTACGGTCTTTCACGGGCTAGATTCCCTGGGAAGTTGACTATAGGATAAAGATCAACAAGCACAAGTTTTATCAGGGACTGCTTTGGGGATCTTTTCTTGTGGGAGGGAAGGGAAGGAACAGGAGTGGGCACAGAGAGGAGCTGGGTTGCGGTAATGTCTCAGCGAAGACCCCGATCAGATCCATGGGGGCTCTGAAATCACGAAATTGCTTCAAAGGTCGTACTTAATATGTCTCATTTGATTACAATCAGCCTAGAGTCGTCTTAGGGCTTCCTCACTCACGAGTCTGCTGGTGGCTGCAGTTTGTCAGCTGGGCCTTCAGAAGGGACCAGCAGCCAGGCACCTGCACCTGCACATGTCCCCTGTTTGGCCCCAGCTTCCTCGCAGCACAGTGGCTGGATTCCAAGTGTGACTAACCCTACAGAGATGAGCAGAAGTGCCATCGTGGCCTTTCCTAACCTAGTTATCGGAAGTCAGAAAAGTGTTACTTTAACCACATTCTGCTTGCCAAGGAAACCACGAAGTCTCCTATTGATGGGGGAATGTCAAAGAATTTGTGGACATATTTTTAAATCATCTTCACTCTTCTTCCTTCTTAGGTTTCTGTTAGGCATTATCTATTGACCAGTCTTAGAGTGTATCCACTCTGCTGTTAAGCCTATTTAATATATGTTTTATTTTGCGTTTTGTATTTCTACTGTTTCCATTAGGCTTTCTTATTTTTTCATGAATGCTGTGTCCATCATTTTTACTACATCACTTAACATATTTTGTGATAGTTACTTTACAGTTTCTGTCTCATAATTCCAACCTCTGTGTATGTAATCTCTGGATCTACTTTAGTGGACTATTTCCTTTCTTAACCACATTTCACATTTGCTTCTTTGTTTTAATTATTTTATGGCATTTCAAAACATTTGTCTCTAGAAAAAGTGACACTTTTTTTCAATCAGACAAATAGGTGATTATTTGACCTGGGTTAAGGATTTTATTACAGCTTTAGTTTGATTCAGTTCATCACTAGACTCACATGTCTGTGGACCAGGTCAGGATGTCCTCTTGAGCAAGCCATAGGTGCTAAGCACTGACAAGTTCTCAGAGATCTCTGTGTGCTTTACGACCAGAAAGCTTGCTTTATTGGTCACTGGAGAGTTCTTTTTCCTTCCTAATTTCCCCCCCTAATATTTTGCTCCAACCCTTATAGAGGGACTGCCTTACAATCACTGAATGCTCATAACTTCTGAGTGATATTTTTCTCAGCTATCCTGTATCATTTTCCTGCACTTGGTAGATGAAAGTCAGAATATCTCAAATTGCTTTCTCTCAATTCTCTTTTTCTGCCCCAGCCTTAGAGGTAGTTCAGGGTGTTGGGTAGCCTGGATGGGTTCCTCTGTTCTCCCCTCCGCCCTCATTCAGAGAATAATTTCCCAGCATTTAAGGAGGCCCCATGTGTCTAACAGAAATTTGTCTCCCTTGTCCTCCCTTACCCCCAGTGTCCCACACACCAGCCCCTTACAGTTGTGGAAGACCCGTGAGAAAGGACTACAGTCAGTGAGTGCTGGGCTCCTCATAATTCTCATCTGCCACACCATCCTTATGAATGCAGCCACTAAATGTTTGCCAAAAATCAAAAGTTTGTCTGTTTTATCCTGTCTCTTGTCTATGATGAATGAATTCTTCCACCTCTCATGAATGAGGATGGCTTTGAGTCTCTTTGCTCCTATAACAAAAGAGATTCATTTTTTATAATTTAATTGAGTTTTTTTTTCCCCATCCTTTGCTCTGTCACAGGATTGTACAAATGTACGAGTTTGAAATTTGTCCACACTGTTAGGCTATTAGGATGGAAGTTGTAGTCTTATAATTTTCCGTATTCCGACTAGATACTTGGCCTCATGCATGCATACGTGGAAGTAATTTTTTCCATTATTTTATGTTTCCATGATGTGCTTGGAGATTACATTAGTCCAGTTTTCCTTTTTTGCCTTTTAAAAACAATTGTTTTTGTTTCACTTTGTTTGCCACAGAAAATCTACTTTCTTGTGTCACATACCACCTTCCCACACCACAGAGAGAGGTTTCAAACTTCGTTAGGATTATGCACTGCCACTTTGCTAGTCTGGTGAGATTTTTGGGGGGTGTGTCTTTTTTGTGCTTGTGTATCAGCCATGTTCCTTTATATATATACCACATTCCTTGATTTTTAAGCAAAGACTAGTTGTGTGTGTGGTTTTTTTTCAAATTTTGAAACAATGGGATGTACAGAACCTTGCATATAATCAGACATTACACATATACAAGCCCCAGTGAAAATGATTATCTTTTGTGACTTACCTCTGAGTTAGTAATTCTTGAGCTCAATAGCACACAGCTAAATGTGCTGAAACTTCCTAGTCTATAACAAGGCCAGTTAGGAGCGATGTATTATAAAATATGAATTATAAAGCATAATTCAGTAAAGTTTCTATATTAACTAGTGGGTGGGATCCTTAATATTGGTAGCAAAGAATCAATCGAAATGACCATAATGACTTTCTATTTTACATTTTTTCATAAAATGACTTTTTGTTGTACAGTTTTTATCCTATTTTTATATAAAACTATCATTTTAGAAGAGTTAACAATTAAGAATCCCAGCTGCTACCGGACATTATATAAATTTTTAGGAAAAAGAAGCAAGTATAGTTATTTATGCTTTTAGGTATTTATCCAACATTGAACAGATCTTTTAAGTTCTTGAAGGCTTAATTCCTCCATATTGGAAATGAGATATACAAGAGCTTGGGCTTTAACCTGAGATCAGTGGACTCGGCTCTAGAACCTGGAAGAACAGGATGCAAAGTGTTCCAGGGAGAGAAGATTGGCTGGTTTCAACAAATGTTCAAATAAACCCATGGTGCAAATAATGCTTTAGAAATAATCTCAGTGTATTTGAATGCTAGATTGTCCTAACATGACTTCTTGATATATTTTAAGTGGTTTAACAGTTAAAACATAATCTGTGCTAATATCTTCTAAAAGTTAATATTTATTGGAGGAATACCATGTTCAAAGCACTCTACATGTGTTATCTCATGCAGTCTTCACAGTATGATAAAGTGGGAGTTAGCACCACTTTCATTTAATAAATGAGAAGTTTGAGGCTCAGAGAAGTCAGATTACTTCCCTGGCGATGTAGTCTTTAAGTTGTAGAGTTAGAATCTGACTCTTGCTCCATTTAAAAGCTCTTACTATCTTTGTGTTTGAAGTATTTGGAGAATGAATGCTAGAACATTAATGCCTTCCTGAACTGGAGGGAGTGGACAAAATCATAAGTAATCACATATCTATAAATAATTGATTGAAAATATAAAATACTAAATTGGATTCCAACATCCTTGGAAATGCAGGAGAACCTACTAATAATTAAACAAATACTTGGTTTCACTGATTCTGCCTCAATCCTTTATTCTTCTCTTTGCAAAGTATCTTAAAATATCTCCCTCAATAAGGCAAAAACCCTGCTTATCCACTGCTATCTGTGAGAAAAATATCTATACATTAATGATTCTTCAGGGTTTCATAGGAGGGAGCAGGAGTTCCTTCATAGTATTAAAGCAACAAAAGAAGACATGATTACTTTGGGAGAGTAGACATGAAATAAGAAAAATCTGCATGATCCACAGCTTGAATAGAAGATTGTGTAATGGCTAGTAAGGGATAGTAAGTAAGTGGAAATACATGTATTATTATCAGGAGACGTACCTTGGGTATTATAAATTGATGTAGTAAAATCCTTTTGAAAGGCAATTTGGCAACTTGTCTGAAAAGCTATAAAAATCGTTATACCTTTTGACCCAGTAATATCTCTCCTGAGAATTTATCCTAAGGAAATAATTCAAAAGAAGAACACAACTATATGCATAAAATTATTAATTACAGCATTAACTCTACCAGTGAAAAAATGAAAATAACCTAAAAATCCAATAATAGAAATATCCTAAATTAGGAGACATTAAGTCAAAAAAATATTACCCAACCATTGCGATTGTAATTATGAATACTGAAGCAACATAAAAAATATATGCAATAAATTTAATGAAAATAAAGACTACAAATTATAGGTATTTAGCAAGTAAGCCTTTTAAAAAGGGGAGTTACACAGGGATAAAAACTTTACAGGAAATAGAAGAAAATGAAAACAGTTGAATATCATGACAATGGGATTCAGAGTAAAATCAGTTCCCTATTGGCATATTTTCTATTAATGCTATTAGGAAACTGAATGCAGTAACTAAAAATCAGAAAAGAAGTTCTTATGTGTTCATCTTGCTTCCATAGTACTTATTGGAGATATGAGAAAAACAATCAGTGGTTACTAGCATTCATGGCACAATATTTTTAAACTTGTCATCTATAATTTGGCCATTTTGAAATACTGTGGTTTTCATACTATGTTAAGTATATTTTTTCTAACCGCATATGCATTAAGTACTTTTAATTGTGCCTTATTTCCTACTGGATTACTAGTTAAATTCCTAACTGGGTCTCTGCTTTAGTACTTTCCATTTTCAAAATGTACTTTGTGAAAGCATAGATATAAGCATGTGTACATTCTTTATTTTGAATTATTTATTGGCTATCTAATATGTCCAGGGTATTATAACTCTCTCTCACACTTACAGGAGAAAAGTCCCTTTATATTGTACTCAATGAACTTCAAAATCCATTCTCCTGTTTTCTGAATCTCCCATAAAACTTTCCTTTGTGCAGCCAAGAAGTAGCGCTTGCCGGCTGTAGCACACCATTTGCTCTTCCTCATATCTGTGCCTTTGTAAGCCTAAAAACTTTACACAAGCCTGAAAAAACTCCCCCTTTTGTGGTCTCTAGGTATTTAAGTCCTATTTATTTGTCAAGGACCAACTAAGCCCTTTCTTCTACCACAAAGCCTTTCTAGAAAATTCCACTCTTATTGACTTTTCCCTTCTTTGAAATCCTATGTCATTGCAATTTGATGTTACTTATATTGTTGGTTTGCATTATTATTTTACTCTCAATGCTAAACAATTTTACTATTTGTTCATAGTTATTTCAACAACCGAATTGTTAGTACTACAAAAATCCTAGCCCTTATAAAAGTAGATAGAAATAAGCAACCCATACAGATGTCAATTAAATGACATTGACAATGTGCTTAAGAAATATTTGGCATTGGCTTGAAAACTCACCAGTCTCTCGGTTCTACCAATCTGTATCTAATACTCCCATTACAATACTTTATTGTGAATGGTGAAGTAGTAAAACCATTTTGTATCCCGTCTCTCTATAAGACGTGAAGTTTCTGGACTCAGAGGTACAGTCCATGCATTAGCCTTTTTGCACATCCTGAACATGAGCATAGTTCTGCAGAGAACTTGCTGATATTTGTTGAATGTATGCATCAATTAACTAACCTACTTTTTTGAAGTGTATAACTGTTATGTATTGGAATGTTTAAAAATACATAGCATCTTCTTGGAAGTAGAGTTTAGAAACAAGAAATTACTGAAAAAAATATAGAGAAAGAAATAAAAATTTCTCAAGAGAAACAAAAATTTCTTCTGCCTGGGTAGATGCTTTAGTATACATTATTTTGTTATTAATAATGCCTACGTTTTTGAGTATTTAATATGTGCCAAAAACTTTTCCAAGAGCTTTACATGTAGAATTCTACTTAATTCTCACAACTCCATGGGACAGATACAATTGTTCTCCATTGCACAGAGGACTAACCTAAGGTAGCAAAGCTTTGTAAGTGAAGGACTTGGTATTTCCAATCAAGCAGTTGGGCAGTATAAAGGCTAAAGAAATTAAACTTTTCCAGAAGATGACAAGTAACAGAGAAATGGCAAAATCTAAAATCAATTTAATTCATTTATAAAAGTAAAGCTAGAAACTTGAGTTGTTCCCTGAAAAACATATTTATATGTATATTTTTTAAAGTTTTTTTTAATTTAATCTGTTCTGGTTTTCTTGAAGCCAGCATAAAATAGAATTTTAGAAAAAATATGCTCAGCATAAGTTAGTTTTTCAGTTCTCAAATATTTAACATCATTTGATAAAATATCAACCTGAGTTTTGTTGCTTGGCCATTTTTACGGATTGATTTAATTTGCACCTAAGGAATGGTATCAATCAGGCTATTAGTGAAGAATTAATTATAAGATTTATTCATTCTCTGGAGTGTTGGTAAGCAAACACATTTTTGTTGTCTTAATCTAGAAAATAACATTTTTATACTTGGAAGAAATAGTTGCTAAGTAGATTTATTTATTTTAGTAGAGGTTATAAATAACTAAGCAGAGCAAACTGATATTTATTTGATGGTTCTCATGTTCAGTTGATAAATAAGTCTATTTGCCTTTAGAATTTTTGTAACCAAATATATAACTGTGCCCTATGGTGTAAAGTAATTCTAGATGTATCTAAAGCCATCACAGTAATATTACTATGTCACTAATGGTTAGAAATTTTGTATTCATTTAAGTGTATTTAAAATAAAATGAATAACCATGAGTTTATTCAGTTCTTGACTAAAGATGCTAAATGATTCAACTTCTACCCTGCGGTGATACCTTGATTAATATATCCCCTGGGAATAAGGCTCAAAATATTTATATGAGCTCAACTGTTTTATCTAAAAACATAAATTGGAAGATGAAAGAAATCATTCCTCTAATGAAATGTCACGCGTCAACAGACCGGAGGAAAGGGTTTTAGTTGTTGTTTATTTACTTACGTGTTTGTTTTTTCTTTTTCATGTAGGCCCTGCAGTAATAATATGTTTGTCTCATTTTCCCTGAAAAAAAACCCAGACAGGATGGAGGATTGGTGTTTTCTCACTTCCACCCAACCTCTGACTTCCCTCTTCTGACCTTAGAAAGTTGCAGCTGATGGGAGAGAGAAGACCAAGGGAGTGAGCCTAGTGCTTGTAGCTGCATGCCCCAAATCAGCATGGACAGTAGACAGACAGCAGTGTCTGGAATCAGGCAGAACTGGCGCTCATATTTTAAATTTTATTTCATTTAGCAAACACTTATATGATACTAGTTATATCCCAGGCACAGTTCTAAGCAGCTAATGGATGGGGAACCTGTGGCCTGCTGGTTTCAAGATTGTTCTGTTTTAAGCACCAAAGGAGGCAAGAAAAGCTTCATCTTTCTCTGCAGCATCCCTTTTAATAAAAGGATTTATTCTGTAAAATTTGGATTCAGTTAAAAGGCCACCTTTAAGGAACAAGAAGGCCACAAGCAGCCTCAAGGCAGTAGGTTCCTCCCCCTCCCCCTCACCCATTGAAGAAACTGAGGCACACAGGGATAAGCAACATACCAGGGACCAACCACAAGCCCAGCAAATGGCAGAGGCTGGACCTCAGAGGTGTGATTGGTCCTTATGATTATCTTCCCAGCACAGATCTGCCCAGCAACTCTCCTCTAAATACAGCCACACTCAAGTGTCAGCTGGACCCTGTCCCCATAGTTGCGATTCCAAATCACGTATGTGTTGGGGGAGAGTGGCACATTTAACAATATTAGAGTTAGCATTTAATGGCATTTTAATGCAATAACACACAGTGTATTCTAAAATATCCGAATATTTCTTATTTTGTCTACCTCCCGTTAAACCAGTAGCTGCATCAGGGTGGGAAAACGTGTCTGACCTATGCTAAACTGTGTATCCAGTGACCGCAGCACATCTGGAAAGCGGGAGGAACTCAAGAGGTATAATGCCATGAAAAGTGAGCAAATGGTTTTCCTACTATGTGTAAAATTTCCATTGACACCATGTGCTAGCAAATACATCTTCATTAATAGGCATGGGATAATAATGATAGCATTTCCAAGGAATGAAGCAATATGAGTGAGCCAGAGAAATGTGTAAAATAAAATCAAAATTGTACAAATGTAAAAACAAAGGCATTGACAAATCCTTGAGTTATTGATGTACCAAATTCGTATTTTTTTTCCTTTGAGATAAAAATGTGAACTACCATGGTTAAAATCAAGACCACTAGTCAGGAAAACAAAAATAAACTAAAAAACAACTACAACAAAGAACAGCAATAAAAACCACCAAGAAAGACATTTGAATGACATTCTTCCAGCAGCCTTGTTCCTGCCAGAGGCCATGAGAAATAACGCCCAGAGCCACATGCTTTGGAGGCTGACCCCACTCCAGGGAGCTGAGGGGTGAAGGAAGTGGCCATATGTGATTACCAAGCATCTTAAACACCCACATCTCACCTTAAATTGCATTCAGGAGATAAAGGGTCATCCAGCACAGCCACTGCTCACAAATGCTCATAAATGGCTTCCATATGGCGATGTCTTGAAGCCAGTAGGCTCCTTAATTCTCGCCTGTGACTCCTCTTTCGACAATTTGAGTTCAGAACTAAATTAAAATTAAAGGTAAAGCTGTCGTGTATCTCCCATTTTTATGCTGGAAGTTTCCTTCAAGGAGCAGGCTGGGTTTTTTTTCTCAGTTTGGAGACTTGCATTTTTAGCCACTCATACTCTAACAAGCTGGATATATAAAACAGATCATTACCCTAAGTGTGAGACGATATATTGACTTACCGTGTAGAAAAAGAAAAATACATGGAACTTTCTCAAAGGAACAGGGAACCTGCAGAAGGAAACTCAAATGCTTTTTGCAAAATGGGCTTGAAGGCAAAACCAGAAGATAAATGTGTGTGTTTAAAATTACTTTCGGGCAAGGTTCCCATCTTAAATATTTGAGGTATTCAGGCCTCCAGGCACCTGTTCAAGTTTGTGCTGATTCTTCCCCCCGGGCAGCTGCCTCACTTGCCTCTGCCTTGGGCTGGTCCTGAACGTGCCAGGATGAATCGCGGAGGAGCAAGTTCAGCTGGTGCTGAGTGACAGGTGTGGGTTCCCGATCGCCTTCGACAGCATGGCATCGTGCTTACAGAGGGAAAGAAAGCCATCGAACACTTGCTTCTCAAATCCAGCTTTGTAACGTTTGTGCTCAAAATAAAAAGCATACACAGCTAAAATTAATAGGCCCATATCAGGCCTAAAAAAATACCTTTTTTTTAAAGAAAACAAAATTATGGACAACTATAGCAAAACAAAGAGCTGCCACCACTAGTGGGATTTGTGGCATTATACAAGGTCCAGTATTTCACAGGCCTTGCCCTGGTAACCACCAAAGCCTTGAATTCAGGCAGATGATTGAGCCAATGGTCCAGAGTCATGAAGAACTACAAGATCCCACCGTGTTAGCCCAAAACTGTGGTGGCTATAAATAAGTTTTATTGGAACACAGCATGCCCATTGTTTACATATCATATGTGGCTGCTTTTACACTCCAATGACAGTGGTTATTACAGAAACTGAGCCTAAATCATCCACAGAGCCTAACATAGTTATTAACTGACCTTTAAAGAAAATACTTGCCAATGCTTGGTGTGGCCCCTTATCAGCTGTGGTGCTGCGTAATTCACTAAGACACTTTGAGTCTTTGCTTTCTCATCTGTAAGGGGATATTAATACTGAATACAGGGTTGTTGTGAATATTACATGAGGGAACTGTCATAAAGTCCCTAGCATAATGGCAATAAATGGCGGGCACTCTTATTCTCACTGTAATGGGGCGGAGAGAAGCATTTCCTGGTCTCTGTGCTGTGGTCCTAAGCAACGGAAGCGCCACCAGTCTCGCTGTGGCTTCGGGTCACAGTGTGTGGGACACTGTGATTCAATCCCAGGGCTGTTCCACTTTCTTCAAAGTGGAGCAGCACTTGATTCCACACCGACTTTAGGAAAGAACCCTCTCTAGTCTTAACCCAGCATTGACACCCCCCCCTCGGGGCCAGTCAGAGGGAGACATCGGCAGTTGTCTCAGTGACTAGAGGGCGCCACTGACATTGAGCAGCAGCAGCCAAAATGCAAACGGTCACACATAACAGAGAACTGTCACATCCAAAAAGCCAGCAGCTCCCCTGGGAGCATCAGCCAGTGTAGCTCTTCCTGCTACATGTCCCAGCAACGCAGGCCTTCGCCAAACTCTGTGTGTCTGATCAGCACAGATTTCAGGACATTTTTTGAGAATCGCGGGACATAAATGTTCTGTTTCTCTCCTATGGTGAGCAGTTGTGAAGCCTAAGATTGTCACAGAATTTTATGAACATAATTTCATAACCAGGTGATCCAGTCTAAGAACAAAGGAACAGCAGAGAGCAGAGCCAACCGGAAGCAGCATAGAGGAACAGAGTGGCACCCGAATCAACCGGCCCTGCCATTCCCCACCCGCCGGCGTCCCAGGGCCATAGCGTTTAAGTCCCTCCGAGTTGGGTTTCTCAAAAATTGCTGACAAGGTCAACTAACTACTACAATCAGGACCCGTCTGTAGATTCAGATGGAAGGTGGACACACCTGCATCGATCCTATTGTAGTGTAGCCATCAGAGAATCAGGACACAGTGACTCAGAGATGTGCTAAATTTTTGTGTGTATCTTATAAATTTTACGATTTATAAGATATCTCACATACATTGCTTAATTTCTTTCTTAGTGCTATCACGAGCAAATCTCTACGTTCAAGTTGTGGGAGATACAAAGATGCATCAGGCACATTCCAGTCCTCAAGGAATTAGTAACCTCGTAGAGAAGAAAAACACGCAAACGACACAAGAGGTTAGAATAGAAGGCGGAATCAAGTTAGGCGTGAGCTCTACGTGGCATCAGAGCTGGAGAAGAAGGGGATTGCCCCGGTCTGATCCTCACAACAGCTCGTACGGGAGGCGGAATCAATGCTTTTATTCTCATTGCTCCAGGTTGGGAGATTCAGAGAGGCCCACTGCGACTGGTGCATTAATTGTGGTATATTGATTGTGCTCAGCAATTCTGGATCAAAGCCCAATATTCTTTCTAGTCTTCTATAAAGATTCTTGATAATAATAATATCACATAGAAGGGCTACTGTTTATTAGGCACCTCGGGAGACCTCATGGTTTAGTCCATTTTGTGTTACTATAACAGAATATCACAAACTGGGTAATTTATTTTAAAAACAAATTTATTCCTCAGAGTTCTGGAATCTGGGAAGTCCAATACCAAGGTGTCGGCTTTCAGCAAGGGCCCTCTTGCTGCATCACCCCATGGCGGAAGTCGAGAGGCTAAGAGAAGACGAGGTCAAACTCATGGCCTCAGGCCTTTTTATAATCAGTATTCATCCATTCATGAGGATGGACCCCTCAAGGCCTCAACACCACCCATCTGGCCCCATCTCACTACACTATTCCCACTCACTTATCAATCAGGATTCAATCATAAAAGCCCAGCCATCATGCATACTATGGAAATAATTGACTCATTATAAAGATTAAAACTTACACAAATGCTGAAGGAAGTAGGGGGTATGAAGAAGTCCAGAAGCTGAAGTCAAGAAAACAGAGACAGTCACTGACCCATTACCGAAAGCCCTGGTGTAGGTGGAAACCTAAATCCCAGTGTGTGTGTGTGTGTGTGTGTGTGTGTGTGTGCACATGTGTGCTTGCAAATGTGCTTGTATGTGTGTATACATATAAACATACATAATTCTCAACGAATACTTTTATTTTTATGTGAAGTCTTAAGTTATGTAGTTTCTTCCGTTAGGAAAATATGTAATTGTATTAAGATTGATAAATACATAGACACAGCTCAATTATAGCTATATCGTATTACACAACAAAGTTTGGACCTGAGTCAGATGAAATTCTGACTGACACATTATATAAGCAGCATCCCTGACAGAGTTAAGCCTCTACACAGTTCATTCCCAGCAGCAAGTACTACACATTTTAGATTTCAAAACAAGTGACCAGATCACTCATTATATTCTGAAGGTATCAGCATAGAGATCATTCTTTATGCAAACACTGCCATTTTGAACTAGAGCATTCATATCAAGTAGTTAACAAATCAAAGTTATCCTAAGAATCATATCCCTTTGCCAAGACATGCTTAATATTTTCCACCTATTTAGTATTTTTAAACATGATGTTCTCTTGTTCACAAACTAGAGACAGTCACACCATCTAACCTCAGGTATTCAGGCTTCCAGATGCTTTGGTCTCATGAGATTTTGTACATTTATACATTTGATTTCCTGTGTTACAAGGAGTAAGAAATCACATCTGACCCTCTCCTGGGACCCTTAGGACCACAATACTGTTAAAGATTTGAGATCACTATGGGGCAACCTTTGGAACAGGCTGATTTGGTGGAGTCTCACGCTGCTCAGAGGGGATCTTAGAGGATTGCACCTGTTTACGTTCAGTTTCAGAGTGCCTGATACAAAGTATGTGCACAAAAAAAATTTGTTGAGTAAATGATTGAATGAAGTGAATAAAAAGGAAACAGACGGTGGTATGGATATAAGATTCTGTGGAATTTGAAACTTTACTTTTTGATGTGGCCAAGCAATAATAGAACATAACACCAAGGTGCTTTCCAGCTGTAAGTGCTCCTTTGCGGAGCAGTCTAGGTTCCTTGTACTGAACTTTACAGAGCACCAGGTATGTGCAAGGCACTGAGATACACTAGCTTTTCTGTGGTATGAACGGTATACGTGGGGTCAGGCAATCCTCTGTCTGCACATCATAATTTTTAACATACTAGACACTCGATCTGGATGTTATACTCTTCTTTGACCAACAAAGCCATTGTCAAGTTCAGCAACTCTTGGCAAGATCTGCTTTCATATATTGCACTCCTGGGCATACTGTAGTGGGTGCTGCCCCAATCTAGCATTCTGTTTACTACATCAAACATGAGGCACAAATGAGATAACAGGTCAGAATTCAAAGTTATTTTTTTAAAACATTCACCCACAGAGATATTTAAGAGAGAAGAGAAAAAATTATAATGCAAGAACAAAGGGTGACACCTTTTAGATGGTTGAGAACAAAATTAAATCCTCATCTTGTCCCTCTCACCACTACAAATAGAAAACATATCCAAGAGCTCTAATGTCTTTGGACATTAAATTACATGCATGTCAAATTTTATAACTGATTATAACTCACTTCAAAACAACACAGGAATTTCTTCACAACTAAATAATTGGGACTGTACTTTGTGACTGCCAAGCAGAAAGACAAAAAGAATGACAATCTTACAGGTAATGTGGATAACAGAGCAAAACCTGTTTGTGCCTGTCTAGCTCTATAACTGCTTCAGTTTTTTTTTTTAGACATATTTGAAATCAAGTCAACACAAAAATATGCTAGGAAAATCTGTCTCCTGGGGTTACTCGGTGTAAATAAAATATAGTACCGGAGATTGGGATCTTCTTTACAGATCCTATAAGAAAGACTGTTCAGACTTGTCTCCATAAGGATTACTGGATGAGCTTAGCTTTAAAATGTCAGTAAATAAAATAAACATTTTCTAACCCTTCTTCAGTTGTCCTTCCAGATCATAGTTCTTTATATATTTACAAGTGTGCCCACTCTACCTCCAAGATTTCTCAGGTATCTTCCTCTCTGATGCACTGATAAGTTCTACCAGTTTTAATTTTCTGCCTCCTAATATTTTTTTCTAAATCAGTGTGGTCTTTAATTTTACTATTTAAACAGCAATGCTACTCTCCCCTTCTCTATATTATCACTGGTTTAATTTTCTTGTCTACTATTTTCTCTTCCTTCTTCTCTTTCTCCCTTTATTTCTCCTCCTTCTCTTTTTTCTCTTCTCTCATCTTCATCTTATCCCTTTCTCATGTTCTACAAGGTTTTGCATGAGTGGCTCTTTCTTGTCTATTTCAACCTATTTTTTCCCCCATAGATATTAGTTGCTAGCCTTAAACTTATCATTTTCCAGCTCATAAACTTCACATTTGCTATCTTTGTGCCCAGAATGCTCCTTCCCAAGTCTTCCTCTTTCCCACCGAGGCTCCCTCATATGGCTATGCATTGTGTACAGCAAAACTCCTGGGGCCATACTCACTTAGACTATGATGTGACTGGCCTCTCCTGAGTTTTGCAACATGGTGGCCTGGTTTTCTACTCTAAGAAACTCAGCGTATGTATTATATCTTTAAAGAGACCATTTCTCACAGCCATATCTAAAGCCCCTCTAGCCATCCCACCCTATCCAGTAACTCTTCACCTTGTTGTTTTCCTTCATAACACTTATAAGGATCAATAACTATCCCATTAATTTATTTTTTACATATTTATCATATCTCTTCTAGAAAAAAAAGTTTTTGAGTTTTGTGTCCTTCTCTGTCTTGTTCTCAGCTGTATTTTGCAATGCCTGCAATATCTTAAGTAATGCCTGGCACATAGAAGGCCCTCTATAAATCAGTGTGGAATAAATGAAAACACAAATCAATAAATTAGTGAAGACATTTTCCATGAGTGTATTTATTCATCTTTTTCATTGCCAGGGTCCCCATTACAATGCAGAATAAAAACCAGCTTTCCGATACAGTTCTATTTACCTATTTCTATGAATCTTTCCCTTTTTTGAAGACTTTTGGTTAAAATTTAATTGTGCCAGTGAAATATAGTGTATCAGTTAATACCACCTTAACATTTTTGTTGATGCACCAATGTGCATTATAATATGTGTGTAGAAGTTAGTCTAGAGTGGTAGATGGGGAGCAGTAGTAGAGAGTTTATCAGTTGAGAGATAGGAGATCCCCAGGGAGAGTTTCCCTTTAGTTGGTAATTGTAGCCAAGGCCTGACTGTTTACTATTTAATGGGTAACAAGCCTGAAGCTGATGCTTGCAACACGCTAAACCATATCTCCTCTGCCCACCTGATTTTAGTGCAGCGCTGGTGAACACTTGTCTGAGCTTTGCAGCTTCCTCCTGAAGGGTTCTCGACTTTGTTCTCTCTGACGCCTGGAAAGGCCACTCCACCAACCACAGACATCCAGAAGTAGAGGATGGGAAAATCAACACCCCTGGGAGCAATTTCTAACAGTAGGGGGGTGACACTTTGTGGGTAAATGCTCAAGGCTCTTTCCATTTTGGGTGGGACAATTCTGAAGAAATTTCTACATTATTAACTCAAAGGGTCAACAGAAAGATCAACCCATAGTTGACCAGAAGCCACTAGGTATTGGGTTTACCTTTTCTGACTCTCATTTTCCCTAATTCCTCACTACCACTTTTTGGAATCTTCACCCAAATAAACTACCCAGATCCAAATATGTCCCTTAGTACCTACTTTCAGGGAAACCCAAACTTAGACAATGTTCTTTAACTTTTGTTCCCTCTTATTTAATTTTTACCCCATTCCTCCACCTCACAAGAACCCTAGTCATAGTTCTGTATTCTTTGATAACAAATTCAAACATTTTTAAAGTAAAAAAAATACCTGAAATGAACCCAAGTTGATCAACCCAAGGCTATTTAAAAGCTATGCATCCAAAAATAGAGCATTCGTATTTAAGTAGTATTGCTACTTTTGACCACGGCCACCTTAGTTTACACATGCACAGGTTATAATGTTTATCTCTTTCCAATTCTGAAAAATGAGATACTAAATGGAATTTAAGAAATAAGCAAATAACCAAAAATAATACACAAAAGGACCTATCCAGACTCCCATACTAAGTATTTTTAGAAATGGGGAAATATTTCATCAACTTTATAGCCCCATTTTATCTTTTATAAATTAGTTATTATGGCATCCATTTTATGGGTTAATGTTAAGGATTAACTTTAAAGCACAGATCCCTTGATTAATCTTCCATATTTCGGCTAAAAGAAGAAACTAGAGCTAAATACATCAACATGAGAACATCCCCAAAATAAACCTATAGAGAAAACAAATTGAAGAATTATAGCATGAGCGGATGTATGTTTAAAACAAATGCACAACCCTTAAAACTATACATATGTGTATGCATATACATACACAAACCTGTATTTTATATTATACGTATATAAATATGGGAGTGTGTGTAAATATAACAAAAACTCTAGAGAATGCATTCATGGTAGTAAAAGCATCTATTCATCTATTACTGTGTAATAAACAGAAATTAGACCACATATTAATATTTTCCATCCCTATTTTTTCATATGTGGAACTTCTCTAATGCAAAATTTTCCAGTCTACATCAGCTGTAGAAAAACTTTAAAGTGGAGAAAAACAGAACACAGCATTAGCTTATTTATTTATTTATTTGCTATCATATGATACAGTGCCTGGGCTGCAATAACCACTCAGTAAATGTTAATTGATTAAGTTAATGGGTAACTAAATAAATGATTGATTGAATACATATATTAAAGCCCAAATATCTATAAAATGAGCCTATCATCCTTCTAGTTGACTAGTTAACTACCAACATAAATCCAATGCAATCTAGTAGGTGCAGATAAATAGCCTTGATAGGGTTTCTGAAAACTCACCTTTACTTTCTGTTTAATTTCCACTAGTACTTTTTTAGGGTAGTTACTACAACTAGAGATGGTGGTGGTACGTATGTATTGGCTCAAAGTTGGAGAAATCAGTTGGTTTTCAAGAAGTATATTAAAGAAAATTTAAATGTCAATGTCATCTTCAGCCATACTCTCATGAAAACTATACGGAATAACAAATTCATTTTGTTTTAAAAGAGTGCCTGGTAATCAGTATTACTCTGGGGTGATGGTTGTGATTAGAAAACTCTGTTGAGGCATGAAACCACCTATGTTTAATTGAATAAGATTTAGCTTTATATTTCCAAGCATTCAAATTCCTAGTTCACTGTTAGATTAGTTATACTGTTTATCTATTAGTAACACTCCTCTCTTCTTAACATACCTAATCTACACTATCTTGGAAAGAAAAATGGCAAATTTTAATATACCATTGACATCTGTGTCATCAATATTGTTCAGAAATTCTTGAGAAAACCCATCATCAGATACCGCTCTGGAATCTCCTATCTTTTGAATAAAATGGTGAGAGTTATGTGCTAGTGAATGGTAGAGCCAAAATTTAAATACAGGCCAGCTGACTCCAGAGCTAGTAAATATTAAGTAATATTTACACAAGTAAATATTCTTCAAATAAGATAAAGCTTAAAATATTCAGTGAGAATCTACTATACTTAAATCACTGTTCTAGAAGTAACTGGTCTCCATGCATTTTTGCAGTACAATTCATGGGTATGGATAATGGTGGTGCTATGGTCACTGCTGTCACAAACACATTCAGAAGTTGAAAAAACTGATTGTAGATCAAGAAGTATAACCCTATGAAATAGTATTCTTAATGTATCTTCTTTACAGATGATGAAAATGAGTTTGGGGGAGGTAAAATAAATTGCACTAAGTCACAAAGTGATGTAGCTATAATTTGAACCTAGGCAGCTGAACTATTCTTTCAATCATATTAATTGTGTCTCTACTGTATTCAAATTATAGTCCAGAAATAACTGATACAGGTTAATTTTAACATATCTTTAACTACTTACTCTCTCACTTGACCAGTGAATATTAATTTGCCTTTGATCAAATAGCATTAATTTGAAAACTATAACTATTCTAAGCATTGCAGGAAGTGTAAGGACTTAAACAGGATCATAAAAATGGGGTAAACCTGGGTAAGCGAACAATTAATAGAGACATTTCTAGGCAAGGGGAACTATACTCCTGGGCTTAAATATAAACTGTTCATACTTGGCAAATAGATAATAATTATGCTATTATCATTATAATAAGTAAATTTTATTAAATGCTTACTCTGTGCCAGACACATACATATCAAATGTTACCTAATGTTCATTCTGCAAGTGAAGAATCAAGGGTGTAGAAGGGTAAAGTAATTATGCAAGGCTTCACAGATAATAAATTTCAGAGTAGAGGCTTGAACTTAAGCATGGCTAATTCCAAATCTCATCTTTGTAAGCTTTTGCAATACTGTTCACAGTCTCCAAAGAAGATTTTATAATTAAGAGTTTTTCCTCCCCAAATATGAAAGGATGACATTTAGTGGTAATTGCAGATCATAAACTTTTAACCCAACTTTCGGTACAAAGCTGCTTCCTTCCTGTGTATATGTTCAGAAAACCCAAGAGAGCTCACCCTCCAGGACATGAACTGAATCACCCAAAGGAACCTACAGCTAGACCAGACTGCTCAACACCTAATAACCCTGTAATGGTGCTAATGTAGTTGTCTGATGGCATCTCAATTGAGAACAACCTGCTTCCATTAAGGAACTGGTGACGCTGCATGGAAAAACCTCAACACAGTGTATTGCTGGTGTTGCTGAAGAAGATGGAGTTGGGTGCATTCCCTTGACAATCTGATTTTGCTGTTTGGATTGTCTCCCTTGTGAAATTCACCTTGATGCTCTAAATGCAGTTGATACTTCCTCACTTTATATTTTTTGTAGATTTTTAGGTACATATCCTATGGTTTATAATATAGTTTACCTTTTGTTATTATTATTTGTTCACCTGGCATATCTCTGCTCCTAAATACCAAATATTTAAAAACATAGACCAAATCTTGTCTGTATGATTGTGCTCCCAAACACAGCACATTGCATTGTCTTGGAGACGGAAGTTCAATTCCAGGATTATTTGTTGAATGAGTCAGTTAATTAATTTAGTTAATAATAAAAGATAAAGAACTGCAACAATGGCCAGTGCCTTCCCTTGCTTTAACACTCTTGCGATTCTTATCTATTTTCAAATGTCCAAAAATGGCATCAGTATATGATTGAGCCAAGTTCATTCTTATAAATCTTCATTGTAACATCACCCAAAGTATGACATTGGAAGTCTTTTTATGATTTCATCATTACTAATGTTACTTGGTTTGTCAGGCTATAATATTCGGGAAAACTATGCTCAAATATATAAAAGTCTTCGTAACAGGGAAAGTTGAATAATGAGCATGGAATTTCCTCTTGAAAAACTGTTTCTTTCATCCATGTGCAAGTTGGCCTTCTCATGTAATTCACACATGACTAGGCTATCAGATTGAAACAAAAGAAACAGCCATGCTCAAATCTCACCACATCTGGGTCCTTTGATCATTTATTTAAATGGATGTATTGTGCCCCAAAGGAATTAAGGAAAATTTTTACTTCACAAGTACTTACAACACCTAATGTGAACCACCTTTTTAAAACTGAATAAATAAAATCAATGGCAGAAAAACTAGAGTAAGTAGAATATATTTTATATATATATATATATATACATATATCATGTATATGTGTGTGTTTGTGTATGTGGGTGTGTGATGGTGTGTGGTACAGGGGGAGCAGGTTAGGTGTAAGATACGTGAGCAGAAGGAATATTAAATGCATTAAGACTAATACTGTTATTAAATTTATTAATATTTAAGAGAGATTTTGAACAATATATATGTAATCTTACTACAAGCTATCTGGACCTTTATGCCTCTATTATTTTATTATATTCTAGTTTTAAAATCAATTAATTTGAATAGGTAATTGATGTACATTATTAAAAGAAAAAAATAAAGGGTATACAAGGTTAAAAGAGGAAGGAATTGTTACCAACATTTCCACCACAAATTAGTCTCCATTCTTGGAGGAAACCATTGTTACTAATTCTGGATTTTGACTTGCAGAGTTTTTCCATGCTTATGAAATTATTTTCTGTCAGTACAATACAGACCTATTTATTTTATAATATTTAGGTTTCAGAGTATCCCGTGGTATTGATATTACATTTTACTGTAATTATTTGTTTACTTGATAAATTCTTTAGTGGAATAATATTTACAACCTTTTGTGTTACTGTTTATATCTCCCTCTGCAGTGCTACTCAAAGTATAATTTCTGTATATTACTACTGATCTGTAACAAAAGTATAGAAATTGAGCACTGGCATTTAGAAATTTTAATAGCAAGTTGATGGTGTTACAATAACAGTGGGTATGTTCCTTGTATTTTACAAAATTATCAAACTATAATAGATCGTGGAGGAAAAACCCAATGGTTACAATAGCATGAGAAATACAGTGCTTGGTTCAGACCCATAAACAATGACTAATACAGTGTAGGCACTAAGTAATTATCTGTGCAAAGGATAAATGAGTATGTATTCTTATGTTTGGAAGATTAAAGCTTCTATAAACAGTTATTATTCCACCTAAATGTGAAATATGACCAAGTGAACAGGATAGTAGGAGATTCATCTTAAATTGAAATGAGATTAATTTTATTTTGCACTAGTTGAAAGTGATAAACTAGAGGAGATTATGCTTCTCAAGCATTTTAAAAATGTGACTAATATATTATTTAAGCTAATAGACTGGCTTAAATACAAAGGACTGAGTGGCCAAATCATATTCACAGAAATCAGAGCTCTCACATGCTGTCAATCCTTACTAACATAGGTAATCAAGGATATCTTGTATTAATAATTAAGGATATAAACAACAGAGAGGTTCAGAGGAGCAGAGGGATGTTTGAGACATTGAGGGCATCTCTCTCTGTCCTTCCTTCCTACATCAGATACACACTCTCTGACCCAGAGTCTCTAAGTGGAGGTCATCACCTCCCACTGTGGAGAACATTTAGTTTATGAAACACATTCATTTTATACCCAAATTTACATGACATTTTCCAGGGAGCCATGCCTCATAAATACATACATTGCATGTTTATTTACTATAAACAATGCTTAACCAGGGATATTCTATTAAGAATATTCCATAGATATGGACTCTCTTAGCAGAGAACGTTATTAGTCTATTTATCTGGAAGTCTAGTTGTCACATTGATAAGGCAATTGGATGGAGTCATTTGCCTTCTTTATTTCCTGAGGGTATGTTCCCCAGTAAAGAGAATGAGTAGATAGATAGTAGACTAACTACCTTAACTCCTTCCGCCCCACAAACTGAAATCAAAAGAGAATTATTTAACAAATATTAAAATCTGCACAAGTGGTCTGAATATCAAATATATTTTGGCAGTTGGGGAAAAAAATGTCACCAAACACCATCAATGGTAACTCACTCTTTGTAAAGTGATTGAGGTATAGCTGAATTTTCACACTTCCCTAAGTCACACCCATGGGTAGCGCCCTCCCACTCTAACTCTGGTCTTGGTTACCTGACTTGCTTTGGAATTAGAGCATGTGATGCAGACTGAGGCTTGAAAATGCACTCACATTTCCCCACTCTCTCTTGGACCCCCACCATGAGAACAAGCTTTCAAAATTTTACTGGAGGATGAGAGATCACATAAAGAAAATGCACTTCATCCCAGCTGAGGCCATCCTAAGGCAGCTGCATTGATCAAGCCAAGCTGAAAACAGCAAATTATCCAGGATCAGCAGAACTGCCCAGCCAGCCCAAGACTCCTGAGAACGAGAGAGTGAGAGTAGAGTGAGAACGACAGAGAATGTTGTTTTAAACCGTGAGGTTTTGGGGTGGCTTATTATACAGTGTATTAGTTTCCTAGGACTACAGTAATGAAGTACCACAAACTGGATGGCTTAAAACAGCAGCAATGTATCCTCTCACAGTTCAAAGGGGACAGAAGCCCAAAGTCTTCTTGAGTTTTGGTTCCCTCTGGAGGTGCTGAGAAAGAATCTGTCCCATGTCACTTTCCTAGCTTCTGGTGACTCCAGCAACCCTTGGCTTTCCTTGGCTTGTAGATGCATCACTTCAATTTCTGCCTGTGTTGTTACATAGCCCTCTTCCCTGTGTTTCTGTCTGCTCCGTGTGTCTCTCTGCATGATTTCAACTCAGGATCCTTAATGACATTTGCAAAGACCATATTTCCTAACAAGTTTGTATTCAGAGGTGCCTAATATGTATTTTGGGGGTGACACCATTCAACCAACTTCATACACCACTAATTATATTGGATAATATATGTTGTGAGAAAAAGTCATGATAATTAATTCCATAATTAACTGAGTGTAAATGGAGTATGATAGGCATACCATGCTCCCTAGCAAAGTCTCTATATCCTCAATCTTTTTTTCCAAAATGTTCCTTTTACCTTATTGTTACTAAAACCTCTTTACCTCTCAAATGGACAAATATTTTTTGTCTCTGAAAACCCCCCTTTACCTGGAGGTAGGGGAGCTCTTCTCTTTGCTGCTACTGGCAGACCATTTTGCCTTCTGTCGTCTCTTACAATCCCATATTTGAATCTCATGCCTCAAGTCTATACCACTGTCAGCCCTGCTGATTGCAATCATCTACTACCTCCATTAACTTCCATTCCTTAAAGATTTCAGATTCAGGTTCGTTATCATTCTCTAAATCCTCATTCCTGTCATAAGACTTGGTCCTTTTAAATATCCACATAGAAACTCCTTCCTACATGTTTTCCACTCAGGTGTCCCTCAGTGAATTTTGTCCACTCCTACCTCTGCTTATCATAGTCATACCACAGAATTTATCATTATATTAACTGCATTCTGGTCTGTGCAATATTTATTTTAAGCAACACATCCTCCAACCAACATTTCCTATTTTTCCATCTTACTCCTTCTGGTCCCTAAACCCTGAAAATCCATCTACCACCCTGAATCTTTGATCCGCTGATTCTACACATTTTAATTATCTCTCATTCCCTTTTATGTCCTCACTTCTTTCTTTACCAAGCCTCTGGTGGACGAACCCAGCTGCAAGCAGGTAGGGAGTATCCTAGTGTGGTCTCTCTGCCTGCCTTTGCAAGCCAGGTTCTCAGCCTTGACGCCAATGTGTCATGGGGAGGAGAGAGTCAATGGTCCCTCCAACGGGGCCATGAGCAGAGCAGCTCCAGAGGAAGGAAGAGATGTTAATCCAGTCTTGCCTTGGTGGTGGTGATGATTAAGCTACTCTACTCTTTAGGGTAAAAGGTTTTCCTCCAGCATTTCTGAGAAAGTTGAGAGAGTGACAGAATCCTCCTCTTTTATGGGCTGATACTAGAATGCAATAAGAATGGGGAAACCATTTCCTCTTTTACAGGAGCAAAACAAGTTCAAATTTGGATCACAGAAAGAGTGAAAAGGGACACTTACTCTAATTGGAAATGTAAAGGAAAATGAGAAGGTGGTTGGAAAAAGCCAATCTTTGAGTATTAGGACATGTTAGTGAAAGAAAAGAAAAAATGAAATATTGACCGTGCCAAATTTATCTTTCCACTAAACTTTTACTAAGTTAAATATTTCAGGATTGACATTAATGATGATTACTATTTAAGGCAATAAAATACTTTTTTAGGGCAAATGATGCTTTTAGCATGCACGAAGATACTTTTGCTGAGAGAGTTTAAGGTAAGAGCTGCTCTTGCTAAGTACAGAAAATGTTGTTATTAAATAAACCAAACAGGTGTTAAACACCCAGTTGTTCCTGCTGCCTCAGGGATTCTCATACCCACCACTGAAAATGTCAAACTTAATGTTGAGCCTACAATTCATATTTACAAAGTTATTATTTGAACTTCTTTGGCCTTCTGTTAGCACTGCCTCAGAAAAATAATTACTAGGTGCCTGGATAAATACAGAGTTATTAATGAATCATTAAATAGTATGCTGAAAAAATAATGGGACAAATATTAATATTTTACTGAATTATAGAAGCAAATCAATTTTTACTGAGGATGGAATCCTTGTCCCATCTCACGTAGCAGAGCTGAGTAACATGGACTCACCAGGTGACTACAGGGGAGGTTGTGCAGTGCTCTCTTGTCTGAGAAGTCACTGGTGTAGCAAAACTCCAGGGGTTCTATCACCATGAAAAGTAGAGCAGGGATGCTGGAAGACAAGTAGCAGTGGCCATGACAATCGCTGGCTCCTAGCAGTGGAGGGATCAGCTGCTCCTGGGGAAAGTTTCTCAATCAAAATTGTCAATTCTGGAGTTATGAAAGGAAAGATAGTTCATACTTGACTATATAAAATTATAAAACTGTGTAGCCAATTAATCAGCAAATGATAGATTTGAAGGAAACATGTATAACATAGATGCTAATGAGGATTAACTATATTTACAATCCAACAAGTTCATGTGAGTTGATAGGGAAAAGGTATACATCACAATACAAAACAAATCCAAATGGCCAAAAAGTGTGAAAATGTGTTCAAACACACCAGTGAGGAACTAAATTACAGGAGTAAGATATCACTTCGCACCCATTGTACGGAAAGGAAAGAGTAATGTTTGTTTACTGCTGGGGAAACAGAAAGTGTTGTAGCTTTTTGGAAACCAATCTGGTAACACCTAAAGAGTTTTAAAACACATACACCCTTTGATTTCACACCCAGGAATCTGTGACATAGATACAATGAACCCATTGAGAAAACCACGGGTACTATGGTACTTACGAGAGCCTGGTTTGTAGTAACGAAAACCTAAAAATAGGGTGTATGCCCATCAGTGGTGAGTAGGTGAATAAATTATCAAGCACCCATACCATGGAATAATATACAGACATTAATAAATATGTTAGAACTATAACAATTGCCTTTGAGGGATTTCCATGAGGTATTATTTTGTGAAGAAAGAAAGATGAAGAAACTATATGTATATGCATCTAATTATATGTTCTATAAATAGCTTTTGTAGGTTGAATTGTGCCCCCCACAATGATATGTTGAAGTCCTAACCCTGAAATCTATGAATGTGACATTATTTGGAAATAAGGTCTTTATAGATAGAATCAAGTTACGATGAGGTCATACTGGATTAGGATGGGGCTTAATCCAATGCGACTGGTATTCCTATGAGAAGAGAAGAGACACAGCCCACGCAGGGGACAACGCAGCATGAAGCCAGACACAGACACTCGAGTGACATCAAAGAACAAGAACTCCCGGCAGTCCCAGAAGGTAGCAGAGAGGCAGGAATAAATGTTCCCACAGAACCTACAGAGGGACATAACCCCATAGGTGGAACTTCTTGCCTCCAGAACAATGAGAGAATAAATTTCTGTAGTTTTAAGCCCTAGGAAACCAACAGAATGTCTGACTACTCAACCCTACACTTTTCTCCCGTGGTCTATATGACCACGGGAGAAAGCACACAGGGAAGAACAAAAGGGAAATATGGCAAAAATGAAGTTAATGGGAATTTTAGAAAATAAGAATCAGTGATTTTATATTAATGTGTTTAGATATAAAAGTTTTAAATTAGTAACTTAAAAACACAAACACATACAAACACATACCCCTTCACATCAACTATCAAATTTGGATCATGATGACACTGCATTTGGGTGGGCGTCTTTGTTCCTTCCATCCTTTGAATAATATCTAAATGATAACTTTTTCCCTACCACAGAGAAACAAGATAAAGATCAGTTAATCTGTTCTCTCTTCACCATAACTCCATTTCTTGATCATATAATATACCTAGAGACTGTCATTTTATTTCTTTTTGAGATTCTGGTCTAATTTGAGATCATATTGAGTTAGGAAGGATAGAATGTTTCCATAAACATTTAGTCTCGTAGGCTTTTTTTTTTTTAATTCATTTGTAATTTTATAAAAGTTACATGGTCATTACAGAAAATTTAGAAAATAAAGAGAAGTAAAAGAAGCAGAAACATCCCACAATCCCAACATTGCTCATCTCTTAAGGAATATTTTTTTAATAAATTCTTATACATATGTATATATTATATAATTTCTTTTTAAATAATGTTTTCATACTGTACTTAATGTTTCATAATCTACTTTTCTGATTCACATATTATGAACATTTTCATGACAGTGAATATAAATCTATTTTGTCATTTTAATGGCTGCAGAGAGAGGCTTAATGCAATGTTGGTTAAATAGCATTTGCAAATGTCCAAATTAAATGATAATTTCACGTCAAGCTCAAAGTACATATTTGTGGCCAGAAAAGAATAAACTGCCATGAATGCAACTATTACATTATAATTAACCTACATTATGATGTTTGTATGTCTGGTTGAATAATTCTTCAAGCATTTTTCAGTCCTCTTAAAAACTTGTAATGGTAGTTTATTTGGGTTGAAAACCTATCTTTCCTTTCTTTTTTGATTTTACTCTTAGAATATTTATGAATATCTCATCTTTTTCCATTACCATTCCCCTCCACTATATAACATTGTTATGCTTTTAATTTTTTAAAAGCATATACTTTTAAAAGTATACTTGATGCTATTAAAATAATATAATACACATATGCATAAAGTTTCACTTCTGTGACTGACCTAAATCCACACCACCTAACTGCACGCCAATTGGTTCAAGAATTTGCCTCCAAATGCAATGGCATTTGTGTGTTGCTAACTTGCAAGACAAAGTTGTTAGCCTGAACTTCTTCATATATTAAACTATTTTCCACTAACTTGGGTTCTGAATAAATAAATATGAATATATGGAGGGGATGGAGGTATGACTACATGGTGAGTGCCAGGCGCACTGTCTGGGGAATGGACACGCTTGAGGCTCTGACTCAGGGGAATGGGTGGGACATGGGCAATATGTATAACCTGAGCTTTTGTGCCCCCATAATAAGCTGAAATTAAAAAAAAAAGAATCCAATATTTTTTCAAAATGTGAACACCAATTATACTTGATGTTCAAAATGCTCAGTAAAGATGAATCAAACAAAATCCAAAGTTGTTCAAAACTTGAACATCTATACACTTCCTATATAGAAGCACTATTACAAACACAAAACAAATAAACAAAGAACTACAAATTAGAAATAAAGGTGAATACATCAACAGCAATAAGTAGGAATTTTCATTTAACAACTACTAAATTCCCAGCTATGAAAGTAATATTATACATGTATACTGAAGATTTGGACAGATCAAATATTTCCAGATTTCTAATTACTTTTTATAACTTCCCTTCAATGTGAAGGAACAATCATTCACTTGTTTGTATGCTGTGACTTTTTAATAACCAGTCCAATGAATACTTAAAAGAATACATTTGCTACCATAGTTAACATTTTTTCTTTTTCCTTTTTTTTGTAGTGGTGACCTGCCATTTTCCAAGCAGACCCTTCACATCAACAGAGAAATGCAAATAAATACTACAGTATCACAATGCAGGATAATAACATATATCGAGCACTCCTATTATTATAGAAGGCTATCAATATTGCTGAGCCATCAAGGCTACTACATGTTGTGTTACTCTATCAGCCAAATTGCTAAGGGGATAGCACATGAATTCACTAGGATATTTGATAATGTACATCTTTTACTGCAAGAAGTCGATTCTTAGTTCAGCAAGAAAGATTTGTATCAGCCTCATGTTGAACTCCTTAAACACTGGACGCATTAGCAGAGAGGAGTGATAACCTTTAAAAGTAAAAGACTGAGATGATCTGACAGCAGTAGCAAGATGCAAGGTGATCAAGATGCCCCCATAGTGAAGTAAAAATATTTTAATGGAAGTACAATAATTGATCAAACAGACACTCATGCCTCCTGGGGCCAGAGTGAGGCTATTCCAAGTCCTTAAATCTGCCGTAAAGCTCTAATGGACACCAGGGGGACACTTCTGACAATTTATTTTAGTTTAAGTGTGAATTCCAGGACTTTAAATTACCAGAGAGAACCTAGACACTTGCTATATTTGCTTGTATTTTCTGTTTCTGATTACTTTATGGATTGAATTAAAATTTTTCATTATTAATAATTTTGTGATAAGCAACAAATAGCCAACAGATATGTCACTGAATAGTTCCACCTATAAGTAAAACTCATTTGTTTGAAGAGTCTGAATTTTATAATCTGCACGCATTTATAATCCTTGGTTCAAGTTCTTAAAATGCTCTCTCATTGCCTGCTCAAACACTATCTCAAACTATCCTTTATGTTTGTACAAGTTTCATCTCTTTAAAAAAAAAAAATCACTTACACAGTAGTGACACTAACCTACGATATTAACGAATCACAAATCCATGCTAACCTACTAGCAGCTGAATAGAATCTTAATATGAGAGCCCATGAAATTATTTCGCTTTCTCATGCAACAGCAAAGCAGTTGGGGAAAGAAGTATGTTTATTACTCTGCACAGCATGAGGAATCTTCTTCCAATAACCTCTTCAAGTAGGCAATGGTTTCAAATCATGCCATACAGAATTTTTGGAATAGAGTTGCCATTGTTTGTTTGTTTGTTTCTACCAGCTAAGCATAAGAGAATGTAATTTTGAAAAAAGTAAAATAAGTACCCCAAAGGACAAATGCTTGAGGCATTTTAGGTTTAAAAAAATACATTGGCTAGTGGTGACTAACCCATGCCCCCATCTCAAATTTGCCTCCTTTGAGTCATCCCGCTTATTAAAAATAATTTATCGAACGCCTACATGAGCTGAATATTTTTATAATTCACTCCTTCCTCCTCTGCACAATCCATGGCTAAGTATGAAAATCTGACAACTGAAAGAATCTAACAGAAATTAAGGCCTCTTGAAATCATTTCTGGTTTCCAAACATGGATGGTCATAAATTCTTTTCAATTAAGTTTATTAATTATAAATTTCATACAATAAAATTTGCCTATTTTAAGTTCACAGTTTGGGGAGTCTTAGCAAATGTACATATTAAATAGTTTTGTGATCTCTCTCACAGTCAAGATATGGAGGATTCTATCACCCCAAAAAGTTCCCTCTTGCCCAGTTAAAATCAATCTATTCCCTTCACCCCTATCCCCTGGAAAACACTAACATGTTTTCTGGCATAAAATTTTACTGTTTGTATAAATCCACATAAGTGAAATCATAGTATAATATTTCTTGTCTGGATCCTTTCACATGGCATAAAATCAGATCTTCCTACTTTATTCAATGTGAACAACCCTTACCTTTTCATTGGAGTACTTAGACTTTTTACATTTATTGTAATTACCAATATGATCACTATGTCTTCTATTTGTTCCATATATTCTTTGTTATTGTATCCCCTCTGTCTCTGCTTCTTTCATATGAATTGAGTATTTGTGAGTTTATCCCTGCTGCTTTAGTTTATTGGCAGCATCTTTTTCTGTTTTTGTTTTTTGTTTAGTTTTTAGTTGCTTTAGGTTTATGATACACATGTTTAACTCATTACCGTCTATATTTGAATAACATAGTGCCACTTAATGTATAATGTAGTACTTTACAATGGCATACTTCCATTTCCTCCTTCTCCTTTTACTATATTATAAAACCCATAATACATTGTTATATTTGCTTTAAACAGTCAATTATCACTTCAAGAGATGAAAAAATGCAAAGCAAAATTTGTTTAATTTAGCTACATATTCATTATTACTGCCACTCTTCTTCCTTTTTGTAGATCTAAAGAACCAAGAAATTCTTTTTAATATTGTTAATATTTAATATTTTAAAATATTAAAACATAAAATTATAAAAGGCTGAGAAAATTTTAAAAATTATATCAATCCTGATGATTTCTAATTTCAGAATTAAGAACAATTTTACAATTTATTTAGAAATTGAATGTGTTAAGCACTTTGGGGCACATTTTAACTTCTATCTATTAAAAAGTATAGTATAACATTACTTAATTTTTAGAAAAACCACTGTAACTAATTTACAACATCCTGTTTAACAGATGAGAAAATAGACTCAAGAAATAACTGAAATAACTAATTTGTACAGCTAATAAATTGTAGAGCATGGTCAAGAAACTATATGTCTCTGACACTATGGTTTATGTTTCTGATTCTTAGTTGATATTTGCAACTCAGAGTGTTTAAGTAATGTGCCAAAAGTCAAATAGCTGCTATTTGTCATATTGAGAATTTGAAATATTGCCTACTGATTGATTACAAATCTATTGCCAAAACCCATTAAATTATACTAACATCTGATCAGTTTTAAAGATATCTGATCATCTATCTACAATAAAAGATAATTAATAAAATTATGAATTATAATACTATCTACATTTCTAATAACCTCAAAGGAAAGTATTTCAATAGATTATTTTAATTTGATGTCAGTCAGAAGCAATTATAATTCTGATTTCTCCCCAAATATCCTTAGAAGCATATTAAAAACTAATTATAGAAAATCAAATACCACAAGAGGAATTGAAATGAACATGAGAAGAAGTAAATGTGAATTATAAAAGATCAAAGGAGTCTTTCAGCACTTCCAAATGTATTCTATTAACCAAAGTAATTCTTACCTGGTTTTTGGCTACAACTACTTTTCAGAAGGTTAAAAATCCACTGGTTTTGGCCGGGCGCGGTGGCTCACGCCTGTAATCCTAGCACTCTGGGAGGCCGAGGCGGGTGGATCGCTCGAGGTCAGGAGTTCGAGACCAGCCTGAGCAAGAGTGAGACCCCGTCTCTACTAAAAATAGAAAGAAATTATCTGGCCAACTAAAATATATATAGAAAAAAAAAAATTAGCCGGGCATGGTGGTGCATGCTTGTAGTCCCAGCTTCTCGGGAGGCTGAGGCAGTAGGATCGCTTAAGCCCAGGAGTTTGAGGTTGCTGTGAGCTAGGCTGACGCCACGGCACTCACTCTAGCCTGGGCAACAAAAGCGAGACTCTGTCTCAAAAAAAAAAAAAAAATCCACTGGTTTATATATGACTAATTTTTTTTTAAATACTAAAATTACTCTGAAAGTTAATTAATAAGATACAATTTATTGTATCTTATATGTTGTCTACAAGAAACCCACTTTAATTATAAGGATTCCAAACATTAAAAGTAAAGGGATGGAGAAAGATACATCATGATAAAACTAATAAAAAGAAAGTTGAATGGCTATGTTAATTTTAGACAAAGGAAACTTCCGAACAAAGATTATCTGGGATAAAAAGAGACATTACTTACAGACAAAGATTTAAATTCTCCAAGAAGACATATAACCCTAAATGTGTATATACCTAAAGGAAGAGCATCAAAATACATGAAGCAAAAACTGACAGAACCATTAATACCAAAACTGAAGATGTTACAAGAAAGAAAAATTATAGGCCAATATCTCTTATGAACAGAGATGTAAAAATTCTCAAAAATATTAGCAAATATAGTAAAAAGAATTATACACCACAAATAAGTGAAGCAGAATTTATTCTATATATGCAAGGCTGGTTGAACATTAAAAAATTTATCAATGTAATCTATCACATCAACATGCTAAAGAAGAAAAATCATGCGATCATATCAATAGATGTGGGAAAAGAATTTGACAAAATCTAACACCCATTCATGAAAATCAAAAACCTCATAGCAGACAAGAATAGAGGGGAACTTTCTCAAATGATAAAGAACAACTATAAAAAGCCTATGGATGACATTATACTTAATGGCGAGAAACTGACCACCTTCATTCTAAGATCAGGAACAAGGCAAAGATGTTCTCTCTCCCCACTTCTATTCAACGTTGTACTGAAAGGCCTAAATAACACACACACACAAAAAAAAACCAAGTAAGAATATGATAGTTAATTTTACGGGTCAACTTAACTGGGACACAGGCACCCAGGTAATTGGTCGAATATTACCTGTGCCTCTGTGAGAATGTTTTTGGGTTAGATTACCATTTAAATTGTAAGACTGAGAAAAGCAGATCACCTTCCGTAATGTGGGTGGGCCTCATTCAATCAGTTGAAGGCCTGAATAAAATAAAATGCTGATTCTCTCCTAACAGAGAATTCTTCCTGCCCGATAGCCTTCAAACTGGGATATGGGCTTTTTCTTGTCCTTAGACTATAATTGAAACATCAGCTCTTCTTCAGATGGGAACTACACCGTCGGCTGTCCTGAGTCTCTAAGATCTGCAGCTTGTTGACTCACACTGCAGACCTTGGGACTTGCCCCCTTCCATAATCATGTGCTGTGGTCTAAATGTTTGTGTTCCCCTGTTGAAATCCTGATCCCCAAGACGATGGCATTAGGAGGTGGGGCCTTTGGGAGGTGGGGCCTCTGGGGGTTTTGATGCTTAGGTCATGAGGGCAGAGCTCTCATGAATGGGTTCAGTGCTCTTATAAAAGAAGCCAAAGGAAGTTTGTTCAATCCTTCACCATGTAAGGATGCAGCTAGGCAGTGCCATCTATGAGCCAGAAAGAGGGCTCTCACCAGACACTGAATCTGCTGGCACCTTGATCTTGGAATTTCCGGCTTGCAGAACTTTGGGATATAAAGTTCTGTTGTTTATAAGCTAATCAGTTTATTGTGTTTTGTTATAGCAGAACAAACTAAGATGACATGAGAGCCAATTCCTTATTTAATCTATGTCTTTATCTGTATCTATTAATATATCTACATCTATATATACTATTATTTCTGTTTCTCTAGAGAACCCTAATACAAAAATGTACGGAGAAAATTAGGAAAGAAAAAATGAAACTGTCCTTATTCATAGATAGCATGACTATCTGTATAGAATATCCTCAAGAATCAATAATAAAAACAAAAATCATGGCACTAAATGATTATAGTCAGTTTGCAAGGTATAAAGTTAATATGTGAAAGTCAATTATTTTCATATACACCATGAACAAACAATTGGAATTTGAAGTGAAAACAATACCATTACTTATTTATACTTAGGTATAAATCTAACAAAACATGTACAAGATATCTATCGGTAAAACTACAAAACTCTGATCAAAGAAATCAAAGAAAATTTAAGTAAATGGAGAGATAGTCCATGAACATTAATATAAAGACTCCAGTGTTATCAAGATGTCAGTTCTTTACAACTTGATCTCTATATTCAATGAAATCCCAATCAAAATCCTAACAGTTATTTTGTGTATATCAGCAACCTTATTGTAAAGTTTATACAGAAAGTCAAAATACCCAAAATTGCCAAAACAATATAAAAGATAAGAACAAAGTCAGAGGACTGACATTATTTGACTTCAAGAATCACTGTAAAGTTACTGTAATGAGGACGGTGTGCAATTTTCAAAAGAATAGACAAATACATGAATGGAATAGAACAGTGAGCCGAGAAATAGGTCCACAGAAATACAGTCAACTGATATTTGAAAGAGGAACAAAGGCAATTCAAAGGTTCAGTGCAGAAAGAATAGTCTTTTGAACAAATGGCACTGGAACAACTGGCAAATCAAATGCAAACAAATGGGCCTAAACACAGATCTTACACCTTTCACAAAAATTAGTTCAAAATGGATTATAAATCTAAATGTAAGATGCAGGTCAAGGAGGTAGAAAAATGATTAAGGATAGAGATGATCTGAACAGCACCATCAATTAATTATTTTGATGTAATTAACACAAAATACTCATTCAGCAACAATATAATACACATTCTTCCCAGCTCACATGGAATATTCATTGTTGATTCACCTTCTTGGCCATAAAAACGTTAAAAATTAAAAAAAAATACAAATAATGCAGTGTATTTTCAGACCACTGTGGAAGTGAACTAAAAATCAATATTAAAATGATAGCTGGAAAATACCCAAATATTTGGAAATTAAACAACACACTTCTAAGCAACCCATGTGACAAATAAGAAGACTTAGGAGAAATTTTTTTAAAAAATATTTTTAACTAAATGAAAATACAACTTATCAAAATTTGTGGGATGCAATAAGATCAGAGGTTAGAGGGAAATTTGGGACATTAAATGCATATATTAAAAATGAAGAAACATCTAAAATCAATAACCTAAATTTCCACTTTCAGAAATGAGAAAAATAAGAATTAAGCCTAAAGCCACCAGGAGAAAGAACAAAAACTAGAGCAGATATCAATAAAATTAAAAACAAGAAAATAATAGAGGAAAAACAACAAAATCAAAAGCTGATTTCTCTGGAGGATTAATACATTGATAAACCTGCAGCCAGTCTAACCAAGAAAAAAGTAAGAAGATTCAAATTTGCAGTATCAGAAATAAAAAGAACTTCATCATTACCAATCCCACAAACATTAAAAGGATAATAAGGGAATGCTTCAAACAAAACTATGACTACATCTTTGATAACTTAGATGAAATGGACAATTGCCTTAAAAAAACACACTACCAAAATGCATGTAAGGAGAAATAGTAAAGTGACTAGTGCTATGTCTGTTAACAAAATTGAATCAATAACTATTAATTTTCCAAATAAGAAAGCACCAGGCCCAGAAGGTTTTAATGGTGAGTTCTACCACACAACTAAAGAAGAAATAACACAAATTCTCCACAATCTCTACCAAAAGATAAAAGCAGAAGGAACATTTCCTAATCCTCTGAGGCCAGCATTACCCTAACAACAAAACCAGATAAACACATTAGTGGAAAGGAAAACTAAATAAAGAATAATATCAGGGGTACAGATGCAAAAATCCTTAACAAAATATTAGCAAATAGCATCCATCAATGTATACAAAACATTATACACCACAAACAAGTGGGAGTTATTTCCAATATGCATACTGGTTGAGCACTCAAAAATTAATCAATGTAAAAAAACCATATCAACAGGCTAAAGAAAAAGTATATGGTCATATTGATTGGTACTGAAAAAGCTGAAAAATGCAATACCCATTCACAATTAAGAAGAAAAGCTCTCAGCAAACTAGGAATGGTGAAGAAATTTCTCAACTTGATGAAGAACATCTCCAAAAAACCCACCGCTAATATAGCATACTTAACGGTGACTTTCCCTATAAGACCTTTTCTCCTAAGATCTGAAACAAGGTATGATGTCTCCTCTCACAACTCCTATTCAATGTTGTACTGGAAGTCTCAGGAAGTGAAATAGGAAAAGAAAAGTTCCGTGTGTTTTTCAGGAGATATAATATGCTTATTGTAATAGAGTTAGGAATGTTAAGTTTTGATCTTTGGAATGACAGTGCATTTCTTGGTGAAATTTACCTCTTCTTGAGTGTATTACCTGTATATTATATCAGTAGGAGTATACCTTTTTGATGCTGCCTTAGGCAATATTGCTTTGTTGTCTTTGAATGATTTTTCTTAAATATATATATATTTCATCATTCTATACTTTTATACACACTTGTATATATGTGTATATATGTATGTGTGTATGCATATATTAAATATATGTGTGTGTGTTCGTGTGTGTGTATTATCTTGTGCTTTCAGTCATTGAGAGTGCTTAGGGGAACATATATAGTCTATGTATCTTCTCATTATATTTTAATATTTATATTATACCTTCTTGGTTAATGGGTGTTACAAAACCACACATGCTCTCAGCTGATGAGTACCCGACTATTGTCTCATCTTGATTGTGATGACGGTATCATGAGTGTGTATGTGGTATATGTTAAAACTTAGCAAACTGCACAAAGTGCATACAGTTTAATGTATATCAATTAAACCTGAATAAGCTTGAACAAAAGTGGTTGCGGATGGGTTTTGGTGGGTGGGCAGTAGGAAAAGAAAATTTCTGTAGTGAAGGAAGTGTTTGCTATTTTGCTTTGCATGGTAGTTACAAATTTATTACACAGAATATTTTAGGTATGGGTTAAAAAGTAAAATAAATAACAATGAAATACTAACAAAAGTATATAGAGATCATTGAAAAAATGCAGGATTGACGGAAGCACTTGGGCATTACTAGGGTGCTGTAAGTATTACTGTAGCCAGGAATTATTGAGGACAAATTGCAGGGAAGTCAATTGGAAGAAACTATGGACAAAGCATGTCATGACCACTGAGAATCTCAAGAGAACACAAGAGCAATGATTAATATCAAATTATCAGAAATGTATTTATATAGAAGATATGCAATATGTCCTATATGACCAGGAATTTATCTGTTCTCGCCATCTAAAGATATTTAGGTTCCTAGGTCTGGATGCAGTGGCCAATGTGTATATAAACTAGTAATAAAATACTTGGTGATGTCAGGTTAGGGCTCTACATACTCTTCCAGGGTGTCAAAATTAGGATTTACTACTGTTCTTAGTGTCAGTGAGCTTATAAAGTAACACTTCCACTAGATGTCAGGGATAAATCACCAGAAAATGGACTCCATGGTTTAACTTATAAATTATACTCTGAGCAACACTAAGGAAAATGAAATAAGATCACTGATTATGAGTTTAGTTTTGGTTTTAAACAATTCAAGAGCCCGGCATAATTAATAATAATGGTCAACTGTACCATGTACTAGGAAAAGAATGTTTTACCTATGCTTTCTTGAGGCTAAATACAGGAGATTGATTTATAATATAGTGGTATTAGAGCTTCCTCTTTACGACACTGTGTTACCTAGGGATCCATGTTGTGAGTGCCTTAGGAAAAAACATCAGCAATTGGAAGGCCATCGGATATACATATTTTGTCATTGGTGTTCATAGAACAGTTTATATGGGTGCCTCAAATGCTGATGCACATATTGATTAGCGAGGTGACCATAACTAAGATCTTATGCCCAGGTGGCATGAGTATCATAGACTATAATCAAATTTGGGGAGGAAAGAGAATTTATAGTCATGCCATTCTAATGTGGGCCTAGTCCTGCCATTTCTAATATTTACATGAGGAGCTGAAGTATATTATTTGCACACTGAATCTATAAATTGCCCAGTTTAGGTTCAAATTCACAAACACCTTAAAGCTCAAATAAAACATATCTTCAGCTCACATTTGCCCGTGAGTCCATCATCTTTCAAATTCTGCTTTAAATATCTGCATTGACAGCATTCACTTAAGTGTTTACAAAGTTGTTTTTTGTGTACAGTCCCCCAGGAAAAAAGTCATACAGTCTGTCATATTACATAAAACTTCCTTCTTATATATAAATTTATCTTTTGCCATCCCAGAAATTTAAGAATATAAGGCCTGATTATCCTAAATAGAATAGGAATGCTAGATGTGAGCTTAGTATGTGCCACTTATTCTTGGAAGGAAGGAAGGAAGGAAGGAAGGAAGGAAGGAAGGAAGGAAGGAAGGAAGGAAGGAAGGAAGGAGGGAGGGAAGGAAGAACAGTGAAGAGAGTCTCTGTGACAGAGAATATTAATCTTCTGACAGCTCCCAAAGACACTGAGAAGCAAAAGGCCCTTTGATGTGATTGTACATAGCAAATTTCTCTGAGAGAATAAGCAGAAGGAGGGTCCCGATATTGCAGATCACTTAGCCTCAGGACAAGGGGCTGGCTGCGCCGAGGCCAGGTGGGATCCCACCTCTCTCAGTAAGTGACCTTTGTGACAGTCCACTTCCACCACCCATGGACAGGTAATCAGATTCACAAGATTACTTTTTCTTCTTATTATTTTTTTCAATAAGCCCCTACCTTTAAAAAGCCTGAGGATACAAACACAATAAAGGTATTCATTAAAATATTTAGTTGACCTGATAGCACCCTAATACAGAATATTTCACACTGCCTCTTCGTCTTGGCAGGCAATTAATAAGACAGGTTTTGCTTTTATGTCCTAAAACCTAATACACTCAGGCTACAACAGCATAATACTCAGAGGCGGTTCACATTAGAAATTGTTTGGATTCTGTTTCCCCAAAAGTATACCTTGGCTGCCTCAAATCTATTTCAAAAAGTAGGTAGAGTAGATGTGAGTGAATAAAGGAAACAAACAGCAGAAACGGGGGGACAATTTTCAGGGACACAACTGAATGGGCTGTCTTGAAAGAGCAAAGAGAAAGGACACCCTCTCTGGAAGCCAAGAATGAACTGACATGGGAGCCTTCATGACATCTTTCCTTGAAGAGCATCTGTGTATATGCCAAAGGCAAAACAGGCACTGTGTGGTCCAGCAGTACCTCCCTTTGGTACATCAAGCTGGTTAGGATGCTTAGATCCTGACTGATGGAAGTCTGCACTACCCGGAGATGTACAAATCACTCTGATGCTTTCCCCATTTGCTCATCAGCCTCAACCCAGAGCGGATTCTGCCACAAGACATACTTAGGATCAGACACAGAACTTACTAACCCAAAGTGGTGCTGAGGATATACAGAGAAATGGCTGACACTCCTCTGTGATCTTACAATGTTTTCAAGGTTTTTCACTTACGCTATCTCAAAAGCTGCATGTGTCGGTATTATGGTCATTCCAGAAGTGAGGGGCTGAGACTCAGAGAACTAAAGGAATTTGTCCACAGCAAAGGAGGCAGCAGTTGAGGGAGTAGGACCTAGAGCTTGGGGTTTCTGATTTCAGTTTTATGTTCTTTTCACTCTCCAAATACGGCCCTCCAAAAACGGAGATTATCCAAACAACACTGTTTTTGAAATCATGATCCTCCAGGAACTCCAGCACCCTGTCCTTTCATTATTGTATCACCTTAACATCTTTGCTCCACAGTACACAGGAACATAGCTGTTGTGAAACAGCTGCCTTGATTAGAAAGGAAGGAATATGATCCTGAGAAGAGAGCATTCGAGTTGCCCAGAATACAAAGACATGAAGGGGAGGTGCAAGAGAGAGGAACTAGGAGATGGATGGGGCAGTAGGTGACCCGAGAGGACAAGAATTCTTATGTAGGCTGGGCACAGTGGCTCATGTTTGTAATCCCAGAACTTTGGGAGGCCGAGGCAGAAGGACTGCTTGAAGCCAAGAGTTCAAGAGCAGCCTGGGTAACAGAGTGGGACACCATTTCTTAAGAAAGAAAAAGAAAGAAAGAAAGAAAGAAAGAGAGAAAGAAAGAGAGAAAGAAAGAGAGAAAGAAAGAGAGAAAGAAAGAGAGAAAGAAAGAGAGAAAGAAAGAGAGAGAGAGAAAGAAAGAGAAAGAAAGAAAGAAAAGTAAAGAAAAATAATTCTTATGTGTTGGAGTGTTCAGACAGGCATCAGAGACATCACAGCACCTGCCACGGTAGGGGACAGAAACCCTATAGCACCTGGCAAGGAAGATGGTGGAGAGTTCAGGAACTATGAGTATATAAAGGAGTGAATGAAATTAATGATGGATCTTACATCAGACACCCCGAGTTAGAATCCCACCTCAGCCATTACCCAGCTGTGTGACCTCAGGCAAATCACTCATCATCCCTGAGCCTCAGTTTCCTCATGTAGAATGTGGGTAATAACATTATCTAATTCACATATCACATAAAAGTTCCATGAGAAATAAATAGGAAACTATTTTCATAAACAGCATTTTCAATAAAAGTCAGGGGCTACTACAGATAGGTGTGTATAATATTAATTGCCTCACATTATTTTCAAGGAAAGGTACATTTGTTTTTCCAATGGTCGGTCAGACTGTACCTTCCGGTATCTATCTGCTGAACTATAACAAGAGTTCATTAAATAATTAGGCACATAGATAAGTAAACAAGGCTTTTTATGAAAAATGTAGTTCTTATTTAACAACCAAATCCTCAGATAACATCACCCAAAAGTATAAATCTTCATTCTAATCATTTTCTGTCAAGCTTATACACGCAATTTTTTATTGCTCTCTATGTGTCCACTTTAATTTTCTGTTTCTCATTTATTCAGAAAACTGCTAAATCGGGATTATTAGAATTACATGCAAATAATAATAACTAGGGATTAATGGTTGGGGAGCTTGCCTAGCAGTAGGGAATTAGGGAAATAATAATACTCAGGTATCATATCTAACTCTGATGCTAAGAGACTTTTTAAATTCAATTCCTTCTTCTGAGCTGTGTTCTGACAGGTGCACTGGCCCCTTTCTGATTTCACAGGTAGAAGGACTATCACAATGGCAAACATTCACTCATCCAGACAACCCACTTGCCTTCAGGACTTATAGCACCAAGTATTTCCAGGCCCATGATAGACTGACTGATGATTCAGAATCGACAAGGACAAGGAACTCACAGTCTGTTGGGACAAGAAACACTTTAAGAAGAATACAAAATCTTAGAGGATGCCAAACCTTCTGTGTATTTGCTGAATTAATCTAATGCCACATTCCCAACTTGCTAATCAATTCAAGGGCAGCATCCCTATTCTATTTATTTTTATACACCAACACCTATCATGGTGTTATTGTAGGACTGAACGGGAAAAGTTGATAGAACTGCGACTCACATAGTATTGCAATTTAAGGACTTACTGACTCTGGCAAACCGGGTACCTTCACTCCAACACTACGTGCACTCACCAGATATAACAAACACAGCTTCATGGTTAGCACTTTTCCTGGGCTTGTGGTGAAGGTGGAGGAGGTTTGTGACACCAGCTCTTTCCCAAAGAGAACTCCCCCAGGGAAGGTCCTCTTTGGCTGGTCTTGCCATTACTCGGTGTAGTGGGTGGAAGAGTGGCCCCCAGAAAGATAAGTCCACATCCTAATTTCCAGAACCCGTTACTGTTACTTTAATTTGGAAAAAGGGTCTTTACGAGTATAATTAAGTTGAGGATCTTGAGGTGAGGAGATCATCCGTGATTATCTGAGTCCTAAATGAAATTGCAAGTAGTGTCCTCACAAGGGAAAGGCAGAGGGAGATTTGTAACAGACAGCAAAGAAGACAACACAGAAAGAAGGGGAGGGGGCAGTGGAACCGCAGAGGCGGAGATTAAAGTGATGCAGCCCCACATTAAACAGCGCCACCAACCACCAGAGGCTGGAGGAAGCAAAGAACGGATTTCCCCCCAGGGACTCCAACAGGAGGCTGGCCCTGCTCAAAGTTTGAATTTGGTCTTCTGGCCTCCAGAACTGTGAGAGAAAACGTTTCTGTTGTTTTAAGCCATTCAGTTTGTGGTAATTGGTTGAGAGTGGCCACAGGAAGCTAATACACTTGGGTTTGTTCTCTAGTTTCACCTCGTCCTGATGCCAATGCATTTCTGTCCTTACAGAGCGACTACTCTCTGGGGAGTCTATAGGTTCCACGTTCCAACTCACATGTATGTAAACCATGTTCCCTGAGGTCTTTAATTTTCAGAGAATTCCAAGTTGGCATTGTTTTTTCTTCAGGAAATGCATGTTTAACTAATGAGAACCTTGCAAAATGCTTAGGAGATAGTCACCCTGGAAAATAAAGTCTTGCTTTCTGCTAATTCAGAGGCTACGTTAGTAATTTACATTTTGGCATTCATGCCTCCTCACTCACATCTGTGCAGGGAATTATGAGCAATCATTGTAGATTTTCACTTGAATGGATCTTTGCCACAGTTTTTGTTTGTTTTAGCCAAGGGACATAAACTATGGAAGCCCCCACAGCAATATTAGGTACTTGGTTCAATATTGACTGAATGCATGATATGATATAATAAATTAATGAATATTTATACAAGTAGTGCCTCCTTTCTGGAGAGTAGGCTTCTTCAACAATCCTCTATGAAAGGCAACTGTGTTAAGAGTGTGATCAAAGGTCAAAGAAGCAGGATTAAACCTCCTCTCTACTATTTACCTGCTGTGCAATCTTGTATGTCTTAAACTCCCTTTGCCTCTGTTTCCCCTTCAAGAAAATGGGGCTTCTAATAAGAGTAGCAATACTGTGAGGATTAAAATTTTTATTAAGACATATATAAAGAGTTCAGACAAGTACCTGGCACACAAAATACTGTGTATCAGAATCCATTGCTACCATCATTATGGACATTTTATTTCACACAATCCGTAATTTTAGAAGACTACCTCTGCTGGCTCAGGATGGTAGACATGGAAATGGACGGTGTTGCATCCTCTGAAAATGGAAACCCATTATCTTGCCATCAGCATTCAGAGTTCTCATCCTCAGTCTCTGATTTCCTGGGCTTTCACACTTCTTTGAGAAGTTGCAGATTCTCTAGGAGAAATATCACTTGTTCTTCGTTGGGCATCTCTCTTTGCAGTACAGGGTCCTGTTCTCAGCAGCTTTATAAAGGTAGCTATTAAAGTGAATGGATTGATTAGATTAATTCTTCTTGAAAGATGGTCTTAATAATTGTTCAGGGAATTTTCTGTAGCTTCCTAGGCTTTATATTAAAAACAAAACCAAAAACTAGCAAGAGTGTCGAGTGGTAATGATGGCTGCTTTTGCCAGCCCATTCCTTGCCTATGTACCAAAAATGTGACTTGGGGCTGCTGTGGAAGTACTTTGAAGTGACACAGAATAGCTTGAGAGCCATGATTAAAGAGGACTTGTTTACAAAACAAACTTCAAGATTATAGGAAAACTTCCTCAGTGACTTTTTTAGGTCTTTGATTCAATGAACCAAATCCGTCTTTTCTCCCATGGGGTGAAGCTGACCTAGACCACAATAGAGAAAGTCTGGCAGATAAGCTTGCCAACTCCATGCCCGATACAATTAGTGGGAAACAAACTGTAGCCTTTAAAGAGCAGGTGGAGGAATGATGAACAAAAACAAAATCTGCGTTTGTCTGTATCTCCTTTTTTTCACTGACCATTCATAACTTTTGCAAGCATTTAATTAAAGAGAAGACTTTTTTTTTTTTTTTTCATCTTGGAGCTATAAATGTGGTACTACCAATAATAGAGATTGTTGGAGCAGGTGATCAAACTAAAATGTCTAACCAAAGAGGAGGGCCTGTGAGTGTCATATAATTTTAAGACTTCCTCTCTCTCTCACTTTTGTTATTTTTGTGTGTGTTTGTTTTCAAAATCTGACTGCTATTTTTTCAAAGATGATACTTTTCACTGAACCACACTCTCCATTCCTGAGGGTCAGTCATTCCCAAAGGCTGCCCTCAGAGGTGAATGAGTAGACTGTTCTGGTCACATTGTTTTTCCAGCCTCTAGTCCACAGCATGAAATATTATACACACTCAGTAGTTGTTGAATAAATTAAATAAACACCATTACAATCTTTTCTTCAAGTGTGACTTTTTTTTGCTTTTTTTTCCTAATGTCCTAGCCATAAGAGCATTTTAGCACATGTAAAATTCTTCCCAAGGTGTCCACCATTGGTTTATTCCATCTTAAAATCTTGTCAATCAACAGGAAGATTTCTCTGACTGCTCAATTCACTACTGTCTATAACACTCCATTTATTCTCCATTGTATTGATTCTTTTTGTGTCTTAATCACACTGAGTACTATTGAAAATGGAACATTCCCATGTTTATTGCCTGTTTCCACCACTAGAATGCAGGTCGGCAGGTCTAGATGAGCAGGGACCTGGCTGCTCTCATTCATCCCACTACTCTCAATACCTAGCATAGTTCCAAGCTCATAGTAGGAGCTTAATAAATATTTGTTCAAAGTGAATTATTAAGTTAAAACATAAGTGTTCCATTCAAAAATGTTTAATATTCATTTTTTTAATTTTAAGAAAAATTTTTGAAAATAGGCTTTAGTTATTAGTATATATCCACATGGTATTGAAGGTATATGGATTATTACAGAATATGAAAGAAACATTGTGATTTCATCTTACCTATCTGATTTCCAATTTTGGTTTGTTTTAATAAATAAGATTTTTCTCTGTTACATGCACTATATTCATATTGTTAACTAAAATAAGGAATAAGAATTTGTATTAGAATAGAAATATCTGGGGTAAACAGTCTGTTACATTTTCCTTAACACGTATTCTCACAAAATTTGTCTGAATAGGTCTTATTAAAAGTTTTGGTCTGCAGAAAATGAACTGAGGGAAGATAAACTACCAGAAGCTACTTATAAAATGCTAAAGGGGACCAGAAATTATACCTATTCACTTTTGGCTTTTTTCAAAGTTTTGTGCATATCTTAGTTTGTTCTGGCTGCTGTAACAGAGTATCATAGACTGGTTGGCTTATAAACAACAGAAATTTATTTCTCACAGTTCTGGAGGCTGGGAAGTCCAAGATCAGGCTGCCAGCAGATTCAGTGTCTGTTGAGAGCTCACGTCCTGGTTCACAGAAGACCACTTTCTCACTGAGGCCAAGGAAGGCCAAGGAAGTTCTCTGGAGTTTCTTTTATAAGGACATGAATTACATTTAAAAGTGTGAAGCTCTCAGACCTAATCACCTACCAAAGGCCCCACCTTCAAATACCACCACATTGGGGGAGTTAATATATGAATTTTGGAAGGACACAAAATTCAGTCTCCAGCAATTCATCCCTGTCCCTTCAAATTTTATACCCTTTTAACATGGAAAATATGCTCATTACATCCCAGCAGCTCCAACACTTTTTCCAGCATCAACTCTAAAGTAAAAAATCCAAAGTCTCATCTAAATATCATCTAAATCAGATACGGGTGAGACTCAAGGTATGATTCATCTTGAGGCACATTCCTCTTTAGCTGTGAACCTGTGAAACAAAACAAGTTATGTGCATCCAAAATATAATGATGGAACAGGTATAGTACAGACATTTCTGTTTCAAAACGGAGAAATAGGAAAGAAGAAAGGCATAACAGATCTCAAGTAAGTCCAAACTACAAGGAAAAGTCCATAAAATCTAAGGCTTGAGAACCATCCACTTTGCCTTGGAACACTGCCCTCCAGTTCCACCAGTCCACTAGACCAGACACAGAATCTGCTGGCACCTTGATTTTATACTTCCTAGTCCAAAGAATTATAAGAAATAAATGTCTGGTGTTAATAAGTCACCTGGTCTATGGTATTCTCTAATAACAGCCCAAATGGACTAAGTGCATATTGTTATATTAAAATATACTATTGGCCCTAAATAATATGTATTTATTTAAATGTAATGATTACATAAATAAAAGCTTCCTTAAGGCATTGAGTTTTAACATTTTGCAATTTTAATTTTTTCTTAAATTAAATCAAAAGTGTATGACGCTTCAAGATTCTTGGGACTAGATATTTTTAGAATTTATAGAAAAAAGAGAGTTAAAGCCTTCTTCCCTATGAACTGTGGTGGTAGTACAAACTTATTTTTGTCACCATATATTTCTACTTTCTTTTTGCCTACCAAAGAGGTTTCTTTTCTCAAATTAGCATCCCATTGGTTACAGTCCTCCATGTTATTCTTTATTCCAAGTAAACATGTAAGAGTCCCACTGAATATAATGAAAACTTTATTACATATTTTGAGTGGAGGTCATAAGATCAGTGCTACCCACTAATTGTCATGGCTTTCTGCAATAATAAAAATGTTTTATTTTTCTTTGCCCATTGTGGTACCACTAGCCACCGTGGCTATTGAACACTTGAAATGTGGCTAGTGCAACTAAACAAATTAATTTAAAATTTTATTTAATTTTAATTAACTTAAATTTAAATAAATAGATATGCCGAGTGGCTACCATATTGGACAGCACAGACAGAGATTATGGATTTGAAATATTTTCCCTGTTTTCACCCCCCAAACTCACAACAAATCAGTGTCAGAAGGGCCAATCCAGTGTCAGTTCTTAATATTTCTGGAGTTCATCTAGTATAAGGACTGAACTAGCTACTATTAAGGTACAAACCTAATGATATTTCCCACCTGAAGTTGCCCAGGCTCTGCCTTTTCTGTTGGTTTGTTTTTGCTGTAAAGTTTTGTTTGGGTTTAAAAACCAGAGGGTCAAAGTAAGGCTTATTTCTCAGGCTTCCAGCTGGGAGTAGAAATGATGATGGTGTGACTGCCAGACAGCTCAAGAAAGAGCCAGCACTCATGAGATCCACAGCCAAATCCGCCAGATGAGAAAGAAGATGGAAAGACAAAGAAAGAGAATCAGACAGAATGATATTAATAAAACAGTTTTGTTTAGCTAGGTCTGAAAATTTGGTTTTATTTATGCTTATCTGAGCTTCAAACTGGGTAGGAATCTCACCATATAACAAACAGATATTTTTTGAGTTTGGGAGTGGGGGATATTGCATGAGGAGAAAACAGAATGAGAAATTTAGTATTTTTAAAGATGTGGAAAAAAAGTTTTTTTTTTCCCTTTCCAGAAGACATAACTGTTATTTCAGCTTCCTGTAAGTCATAAGGGTTGGAATAGAACACATTATATTCCAAACCAAATTACATGAATTCATAATTGTCTATTTTCTTGGATATCATTACTCACTCACTGTACCCCTCAATCTGAAACAGAAATTAAATTTGTGGATTTCCCACAATTGTAAAAACTGCATATTTCTAAAAGTGTTCAACTCACCACAAAAAAATATCAACCCTTTGACCATCAGCCCCCATTAATTTCTATCATGTTTTAGCAGGTAGAAAGCTATAAGCTATGGTTAACAGGTTTGCCATGTGACAAAGAAACATATTTTCCAAGAAAGAAATACCTTTGGAAGCCACTCTTATAATGAACACCTTTTACTTCAAGCTCATTTTTCAGAGTTTGGAACTCCAAGTAATGGAATTGGAGCCGTGTGCTATCTTGTAATGTAACAAGTCCATACGGGAAAATAGAGTGAAATCAGAACCACAGAAACGAGTTTCCTCCACTCCATCACCCTCCAAAGGAAACAGGATTATACATAATGCATGTAATAGAGTCTTGTGGGCCAAAGACAAATAGCATGTGCTGTATATTCCATTTTCACTTGAAAAGTTATATTTGAAATACTACCAAATGAGCAAAATTTTAAATCCCTAAAATAAGAAAAAGTAGGCATCTTTGAAGATAGAGATCGCTAGTAGATATATTAATGAAACATTCCTTGAAAGGGATTATAGAAAGTTTCTCAGAAGTCAGTAACCACCTAATTGATCATCCACACTGAGACACATTGAAAAGTGAAAGTTGGTGCTATTAATAATTAAGTGACCCTTTCAGACCAACCAAGACATGTGGCCACCCTAATATGAGTATCTCTTTCGTTGACCATTATTCACCCCTCCTAGTAGCTCTCCATTACCCAAACATGGCCTATTTCTGAAGACACTGTTTAATTCCTATTGTCATAATAAGCACTTCCACAAACTCTTCAGGCCTCTTTTCTTTCTTTCTCCACTGTACTTCTGCAACAGGTTAAATCAGTTCCACACGTGTATTACATTTATCATTCACTAACAGTTCTCATGTGTTAATTCCTATTTCTACAATTACATTGGAAGTTCCTGAAACCAAGCACCTTGCTATGTTTTTCGAATCTCCCTAAAGCCTAAAATAGTCCCCTGGAAATAATTGCTCAACAAATAGCCCTCTTCTTATTTATTTCCTATACTTTCAAGGCCCCCCTCAGGTCTTTTCTATCCCATGAGGTCTTCCTGAATCAGAGCAGAGATAGTGAGCTGCCCTCCTCTTGTTGACTATGGATATTACTGGCCAAAACATAGCAATGCTTCATATACTGATAACAAGTACCCTATGTGATATACTGTCATTCCTGCTAGATGACAAGGCTATTGAGGGTAGGATTATGTCTCATACCTCTTCCTATCTCTAGTGTCCCTAACGCACTTACATCTAGTCATGCCAGGAAACATCTAATGTTGAACACTCACGGCAACATCACAGTGACATACCACTTTTACCTACTCACGGGTTATACGCGGCAGCATCTGGCAAGGCCAGATTGAATATAAAGAACCAGCCCCATTTTGAGTTATCCGTCTAGCTCCTAAGGTAAAAGGGAGAACCTCTGGTCTGAGACATGCTGGGACAAGCATAAAATAGGGCAGAAAGGGATAAGAGGAAACTAGACGTAGTCTTAACTAGAAATGCAGTTCTTCATAATTACCTCCTGAACTTGCTTCAGTAAAGAGACAAAGGAAATCCAACCAGCTGCCCAGTCTGACCTTGAAGAGAGGATATGGGTGGTCCAGAGCGAGCTCAAGTATGGAACATGCAAATGCAGTAGGACCTGGTCCTAAGTGGTGATCAAGGTGACACTCCAGAGAGACTAGGGGAAGAGCAACTGCACGGCTGGAATGGTACAAAAATTTCTGCACATGAATCTCTGTCTCAGAGTCAGTTTCTAAGAGAACTCAGTCCACAACAGCTGCTTCACTGACTTAGGCCTCAAGCCCTCTATTTGTAATATAAAAGGGATATTAATAGCACAATTGCATTGAGCATTAACTATGCAGTTGGGCTCTATTCAAAGTGCTTTTCAGAGATTAAGTATTTTAATGCTTCAACAACCTTATAATACATTCCCCTTCTTATACAGATGAGGAAACTGAGACACAAAAATCATCTAATTTGCCCAAGGTCACAAACCTAGTAAGTGGGATTCCTGGGCTTAAGCATAGGACTCCAAAAACTATACTGTTAACTCTTATGCTTTATTGTGTTCCCTCATAGGCCCATGGTTAAAATGAAAGGAGAACATTTACCATATGTTTATCACAGGGACAGAAAACATGTTCATTTTCTTCAATCTGCATAGATATATCTGAGTGTGGCAGAGGTCATGAGAATGGCAGGAGACTATAGGATGCCCCAATATGCGTGGGAAGTCTGACCACCAACTACTAAGGAATCAACACTGATCGTCCAGTGGTGGCACATGGCCTAACGGTAGGAACTGATACTCTACAGTCAAATTTCCTACATTTGGAGTATGTATCCTCTGCCTGCTACTTCAATCTTCTGAGCTTCAGTTTTCTCATCTACTAAAAAGGAAATAATAATATTATCTACCTTGTAAGTTTGCTATAAGAATCAAATTAATTAGTATAGTGTTTAGCATATTATCTGACATGTAATAAAAATTGAATAAATGTTATTTTATTATTATTTATTATTATAGTAATACAGGGCTTTTTACATAGGATTAGTTTTGTATTCATCCAACTTTAAAAATCTTGAAATGACTACCTTAAATAAGATGGAACTTTATTTCTCTTTCTTATGAAAGAAGTACAGAGGTGGGTGATCTCGTGTTGCTCTGAGTTCAATGAATGCCGTGGGTAGCTTACGACCAGCTTTGCTCTTGCCTCATGGTGCAAGGTAGCTGCAAGTGCTGCATCTGTCACATTTGCATTTCAAGATACAGGCTGGAGAAAGAAAGCAAAAAGTGGAATTGTTCCTCCCTTTTGAAATTGTCCCATCAAAAATGTTACCCCTACATGTTATGGCCGTGCATTAGCCACATGCCATATCTACCATATGCCAGAAGCTGTGACATACTGGCTTTTATTTCAGGCAGTGATGTGTGGACTAAACCCAGGATTCTGTTACAGAGAAAATCAAAACAGGTCTAGAAGGTAGAAATGCATTGAGCAGTCTCCACTGCAGGGAATGAGCCCTCCAGCCATCCATTTAAAAATGTTCTAACACTCTTCTGGTTGCATTTAGGGGAAAAGGTAAATTCTTATTTTAGGTATTGTAAATATACCAATGTCAATTAACTTAAAAGTGGAGAGTTTCAATTCTAAACCTAAACATTTTAATTCAGTTTTGTAAGAACTTACATTGTTCACAATTCTAATTTGTACAGCAAAGTTTACTGTAAGTGATACTATAAAATCATAAAGTAAAAATCAGTAACCTTCCTAGTTCTTACAGGTATCTCATAAATTAAACATGAAACAAAAAGTATTAATTAAGGAAATTTAAAGCTTAGGATGTTATACAAATACATTGTCATGAAGTTTATTGGAAACTGATGATATGGAAAACAGATAAATAGGACCTTTGAATGTTCAAGACTAGTCCACTGATATCTATTATTAAGATATCAAGGAATAAGCAATTGCCAGCAACATTCTAATTAGGTACAATTAACAAGAAATAATGGCCTTGAAATTATTCAGAAAATTTACAATTAAAAAAAAATCTGTACTCTGCTCATTCAACTTAATTTCTAGCCTCCCCACAAATACACATAGTATTGCCAAAGTCAAAGACACTAACCAATAGAAAAACAATGTGCAAAGGCAATCAAATTAAACTCTATATATTTATAATAAGGAAGAAATCATCACATGAAAAGGAACATGTCACTGTAATGTGAGGAACTGAACACTTTCTCCCACTGTAATAATGTGTCAGAAAGGAACCACCCACAGTTTTCCACAGTTTTTTTAACCTGACTTCACCATGAAGCCAGCCAGTCAAAATACAAATTTACGGGAATATGATTTTTCAACTACACCACAAACCTGGAGAAACAAATGTTATTCTGAAGATATTATTTCATCATAGACAAGGATTATGTAACAGGAAACAGCCAAATGATCTGGTCTATCATTGATCTATTATTATTGATCTATTATTGACAGAGATGTAGTTTACTAAATGCAGATTCAGCTTTTTGTCCAAATGTATTCTGAATCACTTCATTGGAATCCCAAAAAAGAAAAAAACTAGTTAGTTTGAGTGAATAAATCCCTGTGAACCACAGTTGCAGACTTTTCAAATTAAAAAAAAGTTGTAAAGAACAAATATGAATATTTAACTTTCTGAGAAACTGCAGTCCTTGATGGACTCTACAACAAAACAAAAACTACATGTAGCTGATGATCTTAACTTGGGTTAACAGCCTCCCCCAAAATTAAACGCAGTGTAGTTGCCCTGGTCCCTTTATATGTTTTTGCTATTGAATTGGCAGTCAGTCAATAGGTCCTATGCTGGCTCGCTGAAGAAAAGGTGATTTGTTTCTATAATACTGTAGAGTATGAACAACTTTTATTTCTCTTAACTTTAGTTAAAATTTAAGGTATAAGAAAAACAAAAATAAGTTCTAGTAACTCTTCCAACGAAAAAAAAATTTCAAGCCCAAAGTTGCAAATATTCTTTTTTCTTCTCTTCTCTTCTCTTCTCTTCTCTTCTCTTCTCTCTCTCTCTCTCTCATTTTCTCTCTCTCGCCCTCTCTCTCTTCTCTGCCTCTCTCACTCACACACACATACACACAGCCTCCCCTCACCACACACACACACACACACACACACACACACACACACACACACACACAGTCTGGAGTAAAAGTGGTTAAAATTTATGCCATCACTAGATGTTACCTAATATCTTAGCCTTTTGGGCTGCTATAACAAAAGTACCATAAATGGGTTGGGGGGAGGCTTTAACAACAAACATTTATTTCTCACAGTTCTGGAGACTGAGTCCAAGATAAAGACACCAGCAGATTACATGTCCGGTGAGGACCCTCAGCTTCCTCAATTGATAAATGAGGGTAACACACGTATTAGTTAAGGTTCTCTGGAAAAACAAAAAGAAAGAAGGAAGGAAGGAAGGAGAGAGAGAAAGAAAGGAAGAAAGAGAAAGGAAGGAAGCAATGGAGGGAGGAGGGGAGAGAGAGAGAGAGAGAGAGAGGGAGAAGGAAAGAAAGGAAGGAAGGAAGGAAGGAAAGAGTCATTTGCTGGACTTGTGTGGGTTGGAGAAAGCTTCCCCACAGATTGAGTTGTGAAATGACCTCTTTAGGATGACAGGGAGTCTCAAAAGTAGAAGAAGCCAGAGGAAGACATTCTCTGAGAAGACTGAATATGTAGCCTCAGGATGCAGTATCAGCATCAAGGTGAGAGTTGAAGCCCTTAAGATCAATGAACATATTCATGCAGAAGGCACAGGGAGGGAAAGAACATGTGAGAATGGTGAGTGCTTTCAATTAAGTAACTGGAGTAAAAGGAAGAACTAGGAGCAAAGACTTCAAGTGGCAGGAGAGAAAGCAACGGCCTGGAACCCAGGAGAAACAAAGTCGAACAGGGAACCATCAAAGAACCTCGTGGTCTGCGGTTGAACAAAAGCCTCTGCTGAAATGAAGCTTCATCTTTGAGGGGAGAGTACAAGCCAAAATAGGTCTCTGTGAGCCCTAACAAGGAAATGAACTTTCCTTTTTGAGCAAAACATCTTTTAATCCTCTATTCTCGATATAGTTTGTTTTGACCCTCTCGTGACATTAGTTGCAATGTTTACCTAGAGTTAATGGTTATAGAGATCTCATAGTTATATGAAAGAAACTGATATTATAACTAAAGCAAATAGAATATCACAAGTTCAGTTACTGGATGAAGATTTCTACAATGTGCCTTTTCTTATTTTACTTTCTACAAGGCTAGAGATGCACTCACTTTTATTTTATGGCACACATATCCCATGATCATCCAAAATGTCACCGTGAGGGCTCAGCCCAGGAAGGGAGAAACTAAACCTCCACCTACTGGATCAAGAAATATGCCTAAAGGGTCTCTTAAACATCCTAAATCAGCACGATCTTCTGCCTTACCTTCAGAATTTCACGAGTGTCTATGATAACACAGATTCCCCTTGATTCCCTAAGGGTTTACAATTGGTCCTAAAGTTCATCATTCTAAGCCCCAAAAGGGAATTTTGCTTTTTAACTATCTGCACTATAGTAAAAGTTAATTCAAGGAATTGACTTCTGTGCCCTCAAGAATTGAGTAATAAACCCTCTTGTTTCTTTGAGAGTAAGAGTTCCCCCAAAGCACCAAAGGGCAATTATTGTAAATCTACCTAGACAGAGCTTTCAGCATAGAGCAAATTTAATTCTCAGAGCTTACTCAGAGGTGAAGAGTAGCTTTACCAAGAATAATAGCCTTTTTGAGAGTGCCTGTACAATATACATACAGTGCCTATGTTATGGTACACTTCATCTTACAAAGCTCACACTTTGAAACCACGATTCTCCCTGAAAATATGTTATCTGTGGTTCCCATACAGCAATGCTCACCACACAGTAGGTACCAGAAAAATATTTATCTGGATGAAAGCATAAATAATTGAGTGAATTAAAAATCTAGTTCAATAATCATCAAATTAGATTTAAAGATGAATAAACTGAGATTCAGGGAATTTTATAGTAGAACTGGGGCTGAAATAAATGCCAATACTGACCTACCTTTACCTCAGTCAGTTTGCTTCAAACGAAAGGCAAAGTTCAGTGGTGAAGGAGCATTGAATTCAACGTGTTCAGAACTTAGCTCATTTGGCCAGGCGTGGTGGCTCACACCTGATCCTAGCACTCTGGGAGGCTGAGGAGGGAGGATCACTTGAGCTCAGGAGTTTGAGATCAGCCTGAGCAAGAGTGAGTCCCCATCTCTACTAAAAATAGAAAAATTAGCTGGGCTTCCTGGTTCTCACCTATGGTTCCAGCTACTCAGGAGGCTGAGGCAAGAGGATCGCTTGAGCCCAGGAGTTTGAGGTTGCAGTGAGCTATGATGACACCACTGCACTCTACCCAGGGCAACAGAGTAAGATTCTGTCTCAAAAACAAACAAACAAAAAGCTTAGCTCTTTCAAGCTCAAACTTCAGCAGGCACAAGCACTTGACAAGCTGATTAAAATTTAGATTAACTGCTTTCATACCCAGTTGCTATAAATCAGTAAATCTTGTAAGTAGCTAGGAATCTTTTTTTTTTTCACATGCCAGAATGCTGGGTGACTCTGATGAGTTACTGTATCAGATGTGTATTGTTAAGCCAAACAAGTCATTATCCTTATATGTACAATGAAAAGTTTCACCCACACACTGCTGGGGAAACCCTTGTGTAGCTGTTTTTATTCCTGGGACAGGTGCACTTGCTTGACATTAGTCATTGCATATAGAACCCTCGTGCTTAGCTAGCTGACTCTAAACAGTTTAAGCAGTTCATCCAACTATCAATGGCAGTTGTGCACCAACCAGTGGTTCTAAACTATTTTCTGTCTCCCACATGTCTGGAGGGCATAATACTCTTATATTACCTGCAGTGACTTCTTCCTGCTGTGCACCTTGAACAGGGGTTGTCAGTCATAGGAGACTCTTCAGATGGGTCGGAAGATGAATAGATACCATTTGAAAGAAGCTCGTGGTGGTTCATCTTAGTGCCTGTTAAAATTGAACTTCCATTTTTGTTCTGAATTAAGAGTTTGCATGTTTTTAATATTTACAGCTCCTCTCTTCCTTTTCAGATTCCTACTCTTTTCAATGCCCTGCTTAAATTATGCCTCCTCTGTGAAGTCATTTTTTATTCATATCTCTGAAATTATTCTATCGATTTATGCTCTGCAGCACTTTGCCCAAAACCCTGTATAGCATAGCACATAACATATAACATAACAAACAATATTGGCACTTACTGTTTATAGGTACACTTCCTCGTATGCTCTAGCAGAAGCTTATCTTACTCATCTTTACATCACCAGCTTTTAGCACATTGCCTGGCCCAGACAAGACTTTCAATAAATATTCACAGAATAAAGAAAACCAGGCAGGCAGGCACATGCGTATGTCCTGGTGCTGACTAACAAGTCTCTGCACATGTTTTTTGGTTAGTAGACATAGACAAGAATAACTAGAAGGAAGATTCTTCTGAATCTAGTCATCAATAACTTTGTATTTTGCTAAACCTAAATATTAATACTTGCATGTCTTTTGCATGGTTTCAATTCAAACTTTGTAAAACTATGACAGCTTTGTATTACAATATGAAGTGTACTTGGGATAAATTATGTATTTTTCAAGGTCTAAAATATCTAGCATATAACAGTATTTGGTAAAGAAATATAGTTTCAGAGTTTTACATTAAAAATTAAAGATCTAATAACTTTTTTTCTTTCTTTCTTTCTTTCTTTCTTTCTCTCTCTCTCTCTCTCTCTCTCTCTCTCTCTCTCTCTCTCTCTCTTTCTTTCTTTCTTTCTTTCTTTCTTTCTTTCTTTCTTTCTTTCTTTCTTGTTTTTTGTTGTTTTGAGACAGGGTCTTGCTCTGTTGCCCAGGTTAGAGTGCAGTGGCACCATCATAGCTCACTGCAACCTCAAACTCCTAGGCTCAAGTGACCCTCCTGCCTCAGCATCCCAAGTAGCTGGGACTATAGGCACACACCACCATGCCCAGCTAATTTTTTCTATTTATTATAGAGGGGTCTCACTCTTGCTCAAGCTGGCCTCAAACTCCTGGCCTCAGCAATCCTCCCAAAGTGCTAGAATCATAGGCATTAACCATAGCACCCAGTCCTGAGAACACTTTAAAATAACAAAAGCCTTCTCAAACTCATACAATTACTGGCACCTTTCTCCTCACCATGTAAGAGGTTTGCAAATTTGTTTTTATTGATTAAAGTCTGCAAAGAAAACACTTTTATTTAGATTGATTCATGCAACTGGCTGCAGTAATGGAATACTGTACTACTTGTTTCAGTACTGGGCTCTGAAAATGTATTGCAGGGCACTGAGGCCATTATTTTCCTCTTGTAAACAAAGGTCCTTTAAATTCCAGAACATGCACACTATGTTAGAGATGATGGACCAAAGCCTTGCATTTAAAGAGGGTATTTGCCCATTTAGATTAGCTGAATGCCATAAAATTAATATTGGCTCATTCTGAATTTTCCAGTTATGCTCAAATGAATACATCATTTCAGAAGGAAAATAAAACAACACAAGCCCAGTGTTTATAGTGGCATTGGCTTAGATGCCAATCCTTAAAATAAGAGGACTTTAAAGTCATTTCAAAAAAATTCTAAATTCAATGAAATATCTTAGTCTGAATGTTTTAGAGCTAGAAAAGATTCTTCCCTCAGTGGGTTACTTGGCTAGAATGAAAGAATGTCATGGTCTTGTGGAATTTCCGGTTTAGCCACTTAGAGTCTGACCAACCTTCAATCACACAGGTTTCAATAGTACTTACTAGGTTTTTTCAAAACAGAGTTGTTCTTTTTCTGGAAAGATCATGTACAATTATATCCAAGGAACAATGCTTAGAGTTTATTTTTGAAAGGAAGAGGAAGTGTAGGTCAAGATTAAAGTCTACAACCACCACCAAGTCTCCACCCAAAAAGGCCCCTTAAAGCTAAGTTCTAGGCCTTTTTATTATACGTCCTCCGAGGATGATTTGTTTTCTTCCTCTACCAAGAATGGAGGGAAATTCATGACAAAATTAGGCTGAAGACCCAAACATTAACTTTTTTCAAAATCTTTGGGAAAATATACCATGTAAATGGTTTATTTTTAGTTTGGCTTCGAAATTCTCACAAAGCAATCATGTTTGGAAGAAAGGTTATCAGTAAGGAATAGTACCTCTGCATATTAGAGTTAACACCAAAAGGAGTGGTAATTGGTAATGAGCATTATAGTTTTAAATTGTACCTGAGCTATTTTTTTAAGTACTTGTGAGGGCACCACACCACATGCAGATTACAGAGCCTGTGATTATATAAGCAATCTCACCTACGGTGTCCCGTTTCATCTTGACACAGACCTTATGACATAGGAAAGTGAGACGTATACTCCTTGGAGAAGACTCTGAATCCCCCTTTTGTCATTTGTGAGACTGTGATAATATATAATACCTTCCCTGCCTAACCCTTTGTATTGTACAAAAGAATAAAATGATCTCTTATGATAGACAACTAAAGAAATAAGTAAAATTAGAAAGTAATGTACTTTATTGTCCCCAAGATAAGGTGACAATTTGTTTTTTTTTTATTATTTGTTAATTACATATAGAGTCTTACCCTGGTTCTCTTCATGTTTCACAGTCTAGCAAACTTTAAAATGATATTTGCTTTATGCTTGCCATTGCATCTTCAGTGCTTTGAGAAAGCGTTCAGTAAATGAAGAAATGAACATGGCTATCTATCCAGAACAGGGTTAAGTAGATGTATGAAAAGACCACATACTGACCTATAAAGCAAGCCTCATAAAGCAACAAAATTGAAAGGAGCGAAATGATGTGGAATGCATTCTCTGATCCTAGTAGAAGTTATCTCAGAAATAAAACAAGCAAACAAAAATAGCTAGAAAACAATCAAATGTTGGTAATTAAATTATGCACTTTTAATTAACCAATGGATTAAAGAGGAAATTAAATAAAAATTAGAAAAATTTTGAAGTAAATGGTAATGAGAACACAGCATATCAAAACTTATGAGATTACTAACAGTGTAATGAAAGGAAACCTTATATCCTTAAACACATATATTTGAAAATACAAAAGCCTAAAGATGAAAATTTGGGTATGCACATCAAGCAATGAAAAAAGATCAGTAGTTGCAATATGTACATATCTGATACATTTAACCTCTAAAATCAACTATAAAAAGATGAACATACCAATAGAAAAATGAAAAACAAATAAATAAGTACTTTACCAAAGGGGATAGCCACATTGAGAGTAAACACGGCCGGGCGCGGTGGCTCACGCCTGTAATCCTAGCTCTGGGAGGCCGAGGCGGGTGGATCGCTCGAGGTCAGGAGTTCGAGACCAGCCTGAGCAAGAGTGAGACCCCGTCTCTACTAAAAAAATAGAAAAGAAATTATCTGGCCAACTAAAAATATATATACAAAAAAATTAGCCGGGCATGGTGGCTCATGCCTGTAGTCCCAGCTACTCGGGAGGCTGAGGCAGTAGGGTCGCTTAAGCCCAGGAGTCTGAGGTTGCTGTGAGCTAGGCTGATGCCACGGCACTCACTCTAGCCTGGGCAACAAAGTGAGACTCTGTCTCAAAAAAAAAAAAAAAAAAAGAGAGAGTAAACAGGTGAAAAGGGTTTAAACTCATTGTTAAATTGAGAAATGAAAATTAAACCCGCAGTGGGATATTGACATACAAGCTCTAGAGTAACTAAGATTAAAATATGGGGGATAACAAATGTTGACGAGAGTGTGGAGGAACTGGAACCCTCTTAGGTTTCTGGTAAAAGAAAAAAAATTACACAACCACTTGGAAAAGTATTTTATAGTATCTATTATTGAGGAACATTTGTATACAATATTTGTTCATTGTCTTCAGGGCATTGTACCATCTCTCTTTTACCCAGGACAAGAATTTCTAAACATTTGCACATCATAGTGCACAAAAAAATACTTGTTTAGCACACAAGGGGAAACTGAGGAGGCTTTTTGTGGCATGAGGTCATCAAATTTACTACTAGGCAACCACTTAGTAACACGGAGGACTGATGTGTTCAATACATAAGATGTTTTTATCTAAGCATATACAAATGTTCATAAGAGCTTTATTAATAATACTTCAAAACCAGAAATAATTCAGATGTCCTTCAATGGGTAAGTGGTAAAACAAAGTGTGGTACATGTGCATCATGGAATATGACTCAGTAACACAAAGGAACGAAGTATTGATAATTCTGCCAACAACCTGAGTAACTATTGAGGCAGCTTTTCCCCAAGTTGAGCCTCTATATGAAAGCACACCCCAGCCAAAACTTCATCGCAGCTTTACGGGACCCCGAGAAGCCCCAACTAAGAGGTGCCTGGAGTCCCAACCCACAGAAATTGTGAGATAATAAATGTGTATTGTTGTAAACTACTCAATTTTTAGTAATTTGTTACACAACCTAGAAAACTGATACAAAAGTCTACCTTATTTTTTTTCCTATTTCATAAAATTGCTTTCTATTCATGTACCACATAAAGTTTTTAAAGTTTCCCATTGATGGATATTGACCTTATATGACCCCTTTGTACATAGGTGCAAATACTTATTGTAGAGTTAATTCCCAATAAGATCTTGTATTAAATAACATCCATTAATATTTTCACTGATATTGCCAAAATACTCTATACAAACAGTAAATAATTTTATGCTGCCTCTAGCAACATGTAAGTATTGCTGTTCCCGTTAGCATCTTACTGCTATCATTTCTGTTTTCCAAAATACTAACAAAATATTTTACAATTTAGTCCTCCTTTTTCTAATTGTTATATTTTTATATATATTATTATATTTTAATTCACTTTAAATTTAAAATTACATGGCTAATTATGTAAATCATAATATATAAATAAATTGATTTGCCAAATTATCTGCCTAAGGCAATGGTTACACCCAACCAAAAGCTCTAAAACTTAGCAAAGTTCCTTGACTCATATAACTGTTCTGTTCTTGTAAGCTATGGCTAAATCTATTTGGTCTGTTGAACTATATTTTCTTCAAAGAAAAACATATTGTTTTATTAAACTATTGTCACCTTTTATAATACATAGAGGTAGAAATATCAAACAGTGATTATATATGTAACTCAAGACCACAATTTTATGAAGTATTTTCCCTGAAGATGCACAAAAACTCAGTATATTTTCAATGAACTTGTCTTTTAACCTCCCAAGACAAGAGAGGGCAAAAGAGTTTTGGACAAATGCCCAGAATCATTAAGATGACAAGAGTCATGGGTATCAAGATAATTCTTGTTGTAACACACCAATGTGCACAAACAATTTATTACTCATTTTAGGGCACTTTTTTCTCTGCAATCATAGCAGGAGTTTAGTGTAGGATACAAGGACTTAAGTCAGAAAAATTATGAGTAAAGCTCACATACAATACATGGAAATATATCTAGAAACTATTTACTCTTCTTATAAGAGGGGAAAGATTATATATGCACATATGTATACATGTATACATTATATTTGTGTGCATATGTGTTTATCAATCTCTCTCTCTTTCTATATATATGTATGTATCTACTTATAGATATAAAATTGTCATCTTCCCTCTACATGAGGGTTAAAATCCAGCTCAGACCTATTAAAATCAGCACAGCAGCTGGATTCTCCTAGATCTCCAAAGATTCTTTGAACAAAGGTACCCAGATGCCTGGAAGTTATGAATACTTCTCTTGCAGTACAATGAGCAATAGAAAAACTCTACTCCCAGAAAATGGAAGACTTCCTAACACTTTACCGTCAGTCTGGTCTCATTAAACATGGGTATCCCTATTCCTACTCCCATCACGTAGGGACAGATCCATTAGATTCCTGCCCTGGGCAGGGAGGCACTTTGTGTCGTCTCCCCAAGGTGAGTAGGTGAATGCAGGTATGAGAAGAAGACACAGATTCGTGAGTGTTCAGAGGCATTGTTTTGAGCTAGAGAAGCATATTGCAGCTGCCTTTGTAGCCAATTGTGGTCATGTGCTCAATTTTACACAAGGGATTAGGAAGCATCCTTCTCTCCATGCTACCATACTCTCTTCCTTTCTGCTGAAAGGCAGAGGAGATGCTGAGAGCAATCTTAACCCATAGAGGTCACCTGAAATAATTGTTCTACCTTACTACAGCTACACGTTTTGGAGTTTTAGGGGGTCTTGCTGTTACAGTAACTTAGCCTGGCATGCACCGATACAGAGAGGAATGGTTATGAGTGGTAACAAAATTGCTACTACTAATAAAAAAATACAAAATAATGATGATAATGGGCCATGAACTATAATTAACTAAAGCCTTTGCTAAGAATGTATTAAAAATAGTGAACAATTAGCACACAACTTTATGTGATTTTTATAACAAGAAAGAAAAGTATGGGCCAATCTCTTGAATATATGTATTAAAAATGTAAAGAAATATGTATTAGGAAAACAAAACCACATATGTATTAGAATAACGGTCTACTGTAAACAAAATCAGTTTATGCCAGGAAAGCAAGGATGGTTAAACATTAAGGAAGTGACTAATGAAAGCAAACATATTAACAAATTAAAGAAGAAAAATCTCAGGTCATTTCAAAAGACACAGAAAAAGCAATCCATAAAACTTAATATTTTCATGTTAAAACTCCATCTAAACTATTAATAAAACAAGAAAGACACAAGGATGTCTACTTTTGCTGGTTTTAGTATTCATTAAAACAGTGTAAAGTAGCCAATTCAATAGGTGAAGGAAAAGAAATAAATCTTATAAGTAGCAGAATGGAACTGACAAAATTGCCACTATTTAGAGATAAAGACTATCTACATAGAAAACCTAAAAAAATCTATTATTATTATGTAAAATCAATATACAAAATATATATAAATTAATTGTGTTTATACCAAAGTAAGTTAGAATTGAAATTATTAGAAAATCAGCATAATCACCAAAAATAAGGTACATAGAGATTGGGGTTAAAACCAATAATAACATAATAGAGGGGCGATTCACAGATCCATGATGACAACGTGCCATGGACTAAGTATATTAACTCAGAAACTGAGGTCTAAAAAATTATAGTAAAAGCTTCCACATGATGTTTTGAGGCTACTGTAGTCTAAATACACCAGAACAAGAAAGAAAATTACAGGATAATACATAGGAATAAATGCAGTAAAAACTGGACTTAACTTCTATGGAGAAAAGTTATAATCAGGGAAGTGTTTTAATTAAAGGCCTAATTGGGTTACTGGTCATTATATAATACTACTGGTGTCAGATTAACAAAAATAATAGACAATTGTAATTTTGGAAACATTGATGATTTTATAGAATGCTAGTCAGAGAAAAATTTAAAAATCTATAGTGAAGTGGAAGATGCCTATATCCTACAATTTGGAAATAATGGAAATAGTTTGCAAACAACCTAAGTTTCCTCAAAAAAACTATAATGTTTTTATTCATTACTACGACACACTATGTTGATATATTTTTTTTCCTATATTCAAAAAGACAAATAATATAATTTAAAACTATTAATTCACTCATTTTTTGTTTTTTCATCCAGTAAAATTTATTTCATTTTTATTTATTTTTAGGGCATGATTATATATATAAAAATTCGATATAAGAAAATGTTTACTGTGTTTCTTTTGTGGTTGTGATTAACATTAATCAGATTATATAATTATTAAATAAATTGTGTTGTATGTTGAAGGGTAGTGTTAAGACTCTGATGTGATTAATACACATTGTATGAACGTACCAAAACATCACATGTGCCCTATAAATATACACAACTATTAAGGACCCATGATAATTAAAAATTTTAAAAACCAGAAAAATAAATGAGATTCAGTTATGCCTAGGACACTACTGTGCCAAGAGCTTCCTCGGTCACTGACCAGTATATGTTATAACCAACATTCCTGTATCAAGAATAGCTGTACCTTTCTCTCATTTTATAAAGTATACCCTTTTTTTTCTATTAAGGCTTTAGAAATTCTTTCAATACCTTTCTCCTACTGGCCTGGCTCTGAAGATATATAATAGTAACTTACTAGGAGAAAATCTTGTCTTTAATAATCATTTTGCTCATTTTTGTATCATCAGAAATATTCTCATTAATGCCAGAAATTCTATCACACTACTTGCTGAAGGCCTGACATCATACCTCCTTCCTAGAGATTCTAAATATTAGACAGGCAATACAAACAGAAAGTACTTTTATCAGCAGCTGATATGATTGCCTAAATGGAAAGCTCAAAACATCCTACAGAAGAAATATTAAAACTAATAATAGAGCAGGGTTACTGGCTAGAATATTAACATATATGAATCAGCAATGTCCTTATACCAACAATACTATTCAGAAAATATTACAGAAAAAACAGACATCATTCATAAACTTAAAAATAAAATTATGATACCTCAACATTGTGCATACTTAGGGAAAGTAAATAATCGATTATTTAGGAAATTTACAGAAGAAAATATTTTATATTCCAATGATAGCATACCATTTAGCAGTTAAATCAAATAAAAACATACATATGTATACACACACACATATATACCTGTATATATCTCCATGGAAACATAAATGACAGGGAGAGAGAAAGACAACAGAGACTACAGAAAGAAAAGATGGTAGTTGCCTGCATAGAAGGAACGACAAAAGAAAAAATGGACTCAAAGGTGAATAAAGAAGACCTCCAACTTTGTCTATAATGATCAATATATTTTGTTTATATAACATGATAGAGAAATATTTTAACATTTGTTCATTTTTGGAAGTAGCAGCACAGGTAATCATTACATTACTGTCTTTTCTGTATGTCTTAAACTTTGCAAAATTCAAAACAATCGGTAAAGGAAATAAGAGGAAACACTGTAATTATAATCCCAAAGGTCTATATTCACATGAGGCATACACGAGTTATCTCACTTGCATAAATTATATGTGCACTGTACAAATATAAGGATCCAGATAATCTAAAATGTAAAAGGAGTGATTTAAAATTTCCATTTCAAATCCTTTAACCAATTATCTGCCTCATTTACTTAATATAAATGTAATTTTCGATTTGTGTGATTGAGAGAGTCTTGTTAAATGGATTTCTCTTGAGAAAAGTTTATTTTTCCCTTTTGTAAATTTGATCTTAGTAATGATTTTTAATTTATTTTGAAGATATATAATTTTTATTTTATCAAAGGGATAAAGAAGAAAACCTTACAGGTAGCAAGTTACACATAAACCTATTTCTCTATTTCTTCTCCATCCTTTCCAAGTTCCAGCTGCAAAGGTTTTGGCACAAGGTAAGAGGACCAATTACTTGCTGTCATTACTCATGTGGATTGAGGAGCAGGAATAAAATGTAGGCTCACTTGGGTGTATGCTGCTGGTAAATTCGGTGTCATGGTAAAAGACCGTGTGGTTTGGGGCAGCTTGCTAATGCTCTCTGATGTTTGGATTTCGCTTGGCCCTGTCTACAGACTTGAGGATAAGCTTGGGTTCTTTGGTGGCTCTCAATGGTTTGACGGATTTTTGTTTGATTATCTTTCAAACATGGTAACAGATGACATTCTGGATGATTCTAAAATTCTTGCATTCATAAAAATGAGTTAGGAACTTAATAAAATGCAAATTGCTCAGCTCTAACCAGAGATATTGTAACCGACATGTTTGAGTCTAGGCAGGGAACATGCATTTTGAGCATCCCAAGTGATCCTGAGATTGACAGCTCACAGATCACAGCATATGTTACAGTGAGGAAGTCAAGAGTACACAGGAGGTGCTGTTCCCTTTGCTTTTTCCTAAAATTTTCCCCAATTCCTCCTAGATCACCAGTCTGTAGAAGAGTAAGCTTTTAACTCTCACTTTGGCCAAAAATCTAGAGACAAGCTGTATTGTAATAGTTCCTGGCTGTCATTAAAAAGTGTTAAAAACTGGGTGTTGTGACAAAGCAGAAATTTCTTCTCCGACAGTTCTGAAGGTTAGAAATCCAAAACCAAGGTGTGGGCAGGGCTGCACTTCCTCCTAAGCCCCTAAGGCAGGATCCTTTCTCCTAACTTCCGGTAGCCCTGGGGGTGCCTTAACTTGAGGCTGCATCACCCCAATCTCTGTTTCAATCCTCACATGGCTATTTTCCCTGTGTCAGAGCCTCTGTGTTCTTGTTCCTCCTTTTGTAAGGATATCAGTCATACTAGCTTAAGGGTGCAACCTATTCCAATATGATCTCATCTTAAAACTTACTCTCTCTGCAATGACTCTATTTCCAAATAAGGTCACATTCTGAGGTTCGAGGAAAGACATAAATTTTGAGGGGACACTATTCAACCCACTATACAAACCTTAAATGACTTAATTAGATATTATCTTAAAATAATGTTAGTCTCTTCATAAGAAAATAAGAAAAAGCCCTCCCTCTCAATCTTATTTTACTTCATTAAGGTTATTTTTAATTCCCACAGTAATCTTTTTTTAAGTTGCTTCCCCCATCTGTTTGTCGGAGGACACAGCTATCATTCACTTTAGAATTACCTCATTGCGTTCTCTGCAAGATTTGGCAGGTCCTTAGAAACCAGGAGTTGCTTCTGTAAGATGTCTGCATGTGCATGTATGTTGGGGGAACACAATAGAAATTCCCTGAGAAATCGACACTCCGTTATCCTTTGGTTGTCGAAAGAAAGAACTTTTGCAATGCAGTGGATGCACTGACCTGCAGAAGGGTGAGGGTTCGGTCTCCCCAACCTTGTTCAACCATCCAAGTCTGCTAAGTATCGCCCATTCACTCTTGAAGAGGAAAATTCAAAGTTGAGTCATAACAATACTGAAAACGAATTTTTTTTCCGGGACAGACAAGGGAGGCACGAAACTTCAGGTAAAAGTGTTATTTCCCGAGGCAAAGATTGCAACAGTCATGTACAGTGTCAGCTCCAAAAAGCTTAGTTCTCTGTGGCAGCATTTCAGGGTGAAGAGAGGTGGTAATATTTCATTATGACTCTCAGTCGCACTGTGCGTCCAACATCATCATAATCTATCACACCACAGAAATTTTAAAACTATCCCAGAAACTCATCCCCTAGTATCCACGGGGCATTTGTTCCAGGAACCGCCCCCCCCCCAACACATATACGTCCTCCTGCACACTTTAAATCATCTCTAGATTACTTACAATACCTAATAGAATGTAAATGCTATGTAAATAGTTGTTATAGTGTATTGTATTTTTATAAATTTTATGGGCCCAGCACACTTCCTCTGCTGTGCAACTCTGCTATCTTGTTATTTTTATATATTTTATTGTATTTTTTTTAATATCGCCAATCCAAGGTTGGTTGAACCTTTGAATATGAAACTCATGAATAGGAACGTGAACACACATTTATTGATTTGCAATACATTTATGACAGTACAGTGGTTTGTTTATATGATTTCTCTGTGAAGATCACATTCAGGTATTTAACTTCGTTCAACAGCACTGGTGAACATTGGTAGAACCCATGCAATACATGGCACTAGACTAAACCCATTTACCTATGATAATATATAATTTACACTAAGACCTCTATGAGTCAAGATTTTGATGTGATCACTCCAAAACCTAAGGCAACCTCAGTTTAACAGGAAATATATATTAAGCATCTACTATTTAAAAGGCACTGCCACCTCCAGCACCACTCCCAAGGAACTTCGCTCCTGTGTGAGAAACAGGGCACGTCCATTCGGAACTAGCACATGTGGCAGGTATCCACTGGGAGCAATCACCTCTATAGCCAGCGGAAGAGGTTAAATTTCCCTCAAGCTGTGGCACTCAAACCTGGTTTCTCTTCTTCCTGTTTCTCGGGCATCAAATCCATCCACCACATTAGCACCAGATTCAATTTCCTAATCCACAAATTCCACTTGAAATCATCCCTGCCTGCAATTATTTAATGGTTCTTCTTCACCTATAGGGTAAACATCAAATCCCAACATGCCATATAAATCGCCACCTGGGCTCTGCCTCTTAGACCAGCTTCATCTGCCTTTGCCCACTTTCCCCTCCCCTACTCCCCAATTTGTTTCTGTGTCCCAAGCCCAATTAATGCTAAATTTAGGGAAGGTAGAGAGGAAAAAACCAAATGTTTGTTTATCAGATACTAGGTTACTCTATATAGAGAATTGTGCTGAGTGCAGGGCTGACTTCATGGACTTGAAACCTATGCAGTTGCCCAGGGCTCTGCTCTGAGATAGACTCTATACTTGGTTTAATGCTGTACTGTCACCATCTTGAAATTCTCAGGAATTTTATCTTTGACTTTGTGTTGTTCAACAAGGCAAAGGAACGTATGAGCGGGTAGAGGGGATAACGCAGGTGGCAGCGTGCTCATGTAGCTGTGGTCCAGCAGCCACTGACACAAGCACAGGCACACACAGCAGTTGGCCTTGCATAGCTCAGACGTCAGGGCAGTCCTGGGAACCCCCTCTTTGTTTTTGCAATGATGTTTTCTCTGCCTGAAATGAGCATTTGAAACCCCCTGCACATTTGTCCACCAATCTTCTGTCTCCTAAATATTGAAGAAACTCCTAGGCATGCTCTAAGACTCAACTACACCATCATTTCTCCTAAGAAGGCTTCGCCAGGTCCTGCAAAAGTTCATTATTTCCTCCTGTCAGTCACTTCTACCCCCAGCACTGACCTCTATTCCAGCACGTATCATGAATAGTACACAATTATTCACAGGCATTTCAGTCCTTGCTAAATTGTAGATCCCAGTAGGAAAGAATTCATTTTATCAATCTTTGTATTCCTGGCACTTAGCACAATGCTGGCTGCTCTCAGTAAGTGTTGATCTGAATTAAGCTGCTGGTACTTAACTCAGTAAATGGGCTTCCTGCTAACGGAAAGTAAATGGGTGGTCAAATGATCCTCTTTATAAGCTGGGAAAGGTGTAGTCGGAAGAGAAGTTTAGTATATTTGGGGAGTTCTAACCCTTCCAACAATCCACCAACATCCACTCTGATGAAACAGGGCTGTTTCCATAACAGGGAGCCTTTTTCTTTTCATCTGCTCTGTTCTCGTTGCCTGCCACTTATTCACAGCCTCTTTTATATGAAATTAAACAATCTCAAATCCACTGGGGACTAGGTTTCTCTCAGTTGATTGAGTTTAATATCGCAGTGTTTACTTTCTGGCTTTTTGTTGAGTATTTAAATCCAGGTGTTTACGACATGGGTTTCTTCTTCTGTAATTTCTATCTTTCCCAAATAGATTTTCTGATGCAGCTGGTGGCACGGATGTAAACAAAATCAAAATATTTGTTTACATTTTTCTAGGATTTTGCATCTACTGGACCCGGTGACAGTAGATGTTTATTTTACAGTTGACTCTGAACGATGTAACCGAGATCATATTGCCTGGGAAACCGTATATAAAACAATTGAATGAGATTTATTAAAGAATATTAACTGTTAGGATGTATTGGTGTAATTATTGGAATAATTATTTGTGTGGTCACTGAATAAAGCTGAAAAAGGCATATATAGATATTGATATAGATAATGCATTTTATTGATCATCTATTATGTATGATCATCTATGGTGAGTTCAAACCAAGACAATGCACAGTGTGCTTTGGGAGTCTGGGAAAGCAGGTGTACATTTGCAGGCCAGATGGTATATTTGTACATTACTTAGGCACAGGCCATCTAGTATACTCTGTAACCAATTGATCTTAAATAATACCTTCTCACCATGGCTGATTTCCTTAAAATGTAATAATCAAATCCACTTTTAAGAGAGAGTGTTTGGCTTGGTAGAAAGGATGGGTAGCAGCCACAGGCACAGCCAGAGCTCATGTGTAGGCAGGGCGTGGGCATGAGGGCGCCTCCCCCCTTTGCCATTATCTGAACTCAACATCCCCATAAGCTGCGTGTCGGGCACAGCGCAGGGCTCAGCAGCGCAGTGCGGAGTGAACGGGCCTGGGTCTCGTCTGCGGCAGTGTCTGCATATGTATTAAACAATCAGAGTTCTAAGGAAAAGTGCACCTGGGACAAGGGCTCTGAAGTACAGTTAATATGACGAGATGAAAGCCTGTGCTGGGAAGCGTCGATGTGAGCTGGAAATCTGGATGCGGAAGCAGATGGAGGACGCGGTGTGCACACGGAATGGCAGGCTTGCGGGTGAGGGCGGGACTCACGTGCGGGGGCTCACGTGAGAGGGGGCTGTGAGGGAATCTGGGCCTGTAGAACACATCAGCAATTTAAGTTTTTATGTGAAAAGTCATGGGAAGCCTTAGCCCTTTAGCAGCAGAGCAAACTGATCAAGTGATCAGACCTGGACAAGTCCACCTGGCTGCAGAGGGCATCAAAGATTCGAGAAAAGAAGACAAGAGAAGCCTCTCCTCCACCCCCTTGTTCTCAAGGGCTCTCATACGAACTCAGCATCCAAATGTAATGGGCAGTGATAGGGTCAGTCGTAACTAATTTTATACACACACACACACACATATATGATTAATCTTTCCCTTCTAAAGACCTAGAAGTGATCCACAACCGTTTGTCAGTGGTGGAAAATATCCACATCTACATTTGAAAAGCAACTCCAGGGACAGCAGGGCCGAGGCTCAGTAAGGTCACACAGCTGTTCAGCATAATGTCTCTCCTATAGGCCATGGCCCCAGTATAAAAATGAAAAACACTCTGGGCGTTCCTCAGTTAACCTTGTGGAGTCTGGCAGCCACGCACAAGGACAGGCCAGCCAGGTTCAAGCAACATCTGCCAGTGTCAAGGAATGTATGGAAATGTGAGCCAGCCCAGCACGTGATTCGCCTGTGTAGGCTCTGACCGTGGGAGCGCGTATCTGTGGGACTGCGTGTTTGAGCTTCCTGCTAATCAAAGGCACCTGGGCGGGAGAAGCACAGAAGTCATTCCCTAATTGAAACAGTTTGGGGATCTAAATTCTGGAGTTTATCCACCGCCAACCTCCCTAATGAACTGCACGGAGCTTTCCCAGCACATGGAACAAAGTGTGGATGTAGGACAACCTTCCGCTGAGCTGAACGCCAAACATCATGCTGGGCAGGAAGGATGCAACTCATCTCTCACTCCAGGTTACAGGGATGTGACGTCTTTCTGGAATGAATTACTGAAAATGCTGATAGTTTCAACATAAGAAATCTTACTATAGCTTCATTGAGTTTGGGGACATTTTAGTTCAAACCTACAAAATAATTGCCAGATTTATCTGTTGAGTCCCTATGTTAGCCTACATCTCTTGCACAACACATCAAAAGCCACATTCTGTGCTAGGTTCTGGAGACAAATGACAAGCAGATCTTGTCCTTAAGGAACTTCAACACTAATGGTAGAGACAGAACGGTAAGCAAGTAGGAAATTTGGTAAAAGACTGTGGTTGGTGTTGAATAAGGCAAAAAAGACAGGGCTCTATGCTCTGCCTGAAACTGGTGAGTTTCCTTTGTCTTCTGTTCTCATCATTTTTGTCCCGTTGGATGGATGACCTATTTCAGATGGCTATCGTTGCAATTCACCAGGGCTCTGCTTGCAAGAATTGCTCCTCAGATCAATGCACAGCAGTCAAAGGTAGGAGGACCCCTCCCCACAAATCTTGTAGGGAAGCCCAAGGTAGGAGGGCAGTTATTCTCCAACCCTTCTCATCCTCTGTCCCCCAACTCCAAGGATGATAGCCATTATTAGAAAAGGAAGCAAAATTATGTCAATAGAAAGTCAATTTGAAGCATCCTCCTCATTTTTTATGGGCTGCAAATCTTTGGCTTGCCAATCAGTGAAGAAGACTTAAAACTCACCTTCAATTTTAATTGCTTATATAATTGTAGACCTGTACTGTGTCTTTTGTACTCATCACTGTTTACACAGGACAAGGCACATGGAATGATAGTCTCATAATTACATTAATTTATTATGTTAATAATCATATAAACATTGCAAATGAATACTCACTTAAAATAGTCAAGAAAAAAGTGGAAAGGTATCTTGTAACCCTTGTAACCATTCTTTGGGAATAAAGTATGAATAATATAAATACTATTGATGTGGAAAAATCAACTATAATATATACACATATAGGACATATATTTTTTATTTTAATTACTGCTTTAAATCTCATGGCCACTCCACCTCCCTCCACATAAATTCCCACATATGTGTCATTCCTTCAGTTATCCTCTTCACTCCTACATCTTGAAAACTGCATGACGCAGGAGTAATTGCATTGTTATGCAGTTTGGTGCTGACACATCATATTTTTTGTCTCATCTGGATCCTCAACACCATTTCTCAGGCTTTTGTCTTACTCCCACGATTAGTCCCTCTTGCTGCTATTAAAACTGGACTACGCACCTCAATTACCCTACACCAAGTGCCATCCTCTCACTCTAAGCCAATAGACTCATCTAAATAAATAAATGGAGCTTATCAGGTAGAAGCTGTCCCATCTTAAAATACTACTTTTTCTTTTTTGTTTTATTAAGAAGATTGCCTGCCTCTTTCTACATCTTAAAGGTTCATAATCTACAGGTTTCTGTTCTCCTCTCTCTTGTTTCTTCTCAATCATCCCCAGTTAGCTGCTCCAGGAAGATGGAGATGAGTGTGCAGGGGCTTCATGAGGCTGTTATCTGGGATTCAACACATGAATAGGATGGGAACAGGAGTGGGCAGAGGGACCTTTTGGAGCCTCCCTAAGTCAGAGTGGAAAGGCCAGGCTTGTACATGCCGCTCTCAATCAGTCATGAGATGCATGGTGTTCAAAGGAGTTTGATCTTGGGAGAGGTGGGTCTCTCCAGCAGGGGAAAACTGTAAAAGGAAGAAGAGCAGAGGATACCAGTGGACCCCCAGAAGTTGGATCATGAGTCTTCCATTCCTGAAGAGGGGTCTGGCAGTGGGTCACATTGTCATGTCCACCACAGTTTGTCCCCTGGGTACATACACATGCATGTGCCCACCATTACACACAGCCACTCCTTGTGGTATTACCTCTTGTTTATATCTCAGATTTGACTCACACTACCATATAATTATCCTCTTAGACCCAGAAGCTGGAAGATACAGGTTTAGGAGCTGATTTTCCTGTTCTCTTCCTTGTAGAGAAGGTTCTTCCATGAGAATGAATCCAATGTCCAGAGAGAAGACTTCTATTGCATTTCTCTTTTCCTCAGTTAATTCAAGTACTGCTTGGACTGCAAGAAATCCCGACTAGTACAGGAGACAACAAAGGCTGAGCTGAGCCAGATCCTGGCAGGTCACTGTGCCCTTCAGGTGAGGCAGCACCTGCCCTGGAATCTGCCATTTCTTGTGTAGTGTGTGGTTAACTCATGTCAATATGATTAATCGCCACCACATTTTCTCTACTGCCACATTCTCTTTCTTTCCTTTAATTTTATTTTAATATGCTAGATTTAAACAGGGAAGCACTTGTATTTCTCATTCAGGTGACGGGATGATTCATTTCCCAAAGATGTCTCTACCTCTGTTATCAGAAAGAAAAGAAAAAGAAAGATTTGAAATTACTTTTAGACTTTCGCTTCCTTCCCAACTCCCAACATTTAGTCTCTCACCAACACCCTTAAAGAAATATCCTTCTTTATATGTAGCACCATTAGAGGAGAAGGAAGAAGAACACATCTGATTCACCCTTCACAGGGTAAGAATTAAAGGGAATGGTGCTAAAAAGGAGTGTGTTTGTGTATGTGTCTGCATGAGGGTGTGCGTGTGCACATGCACATAGCAAAAGGGGCTTTTCAGGGCAACGAGGCTCTGAAGTGGCTGATTATCTTAACAAGCCTTCTCCATCCAATGGACCATCTATTCTCCTGTTAGAGGTTAACTGACCCCGACAGGGCCTGGGCAACCTCTGTGTTTAGAGTTGAGCTAACACTAAAGTAGCTAATGCCTCAATGATGTTGACTCTTGAAATAACAAAGCAAAAAGATGTGGATATAGTATAACTTGAATTCATCTACTGACACTTAACTTGCATTCACTTTAAACTCAGCTGCCTCCCAGCCGTCAAGGAAAACAAATTTTCCTGGAGCAGAACATCAGAAGGACTCCATCACCATCTTCATTATTTAATTCTGATTTTAAGTTTACAAGTTGTTTCTAGGAATCATAAAATAAAAAAACATGAGTGTACACCTTTGTACTGCATTTTTCATGTACAACTTTTTTCCTTTCAGTGCTATAGGGTATTTTGAAAAGGAGTCATGAACTTTCCAAAGTTAGAAGTTTAAAAACTAAGGCCACAGGAGACCAAAAGAAGTGCCCAAAGTCACATTTTTAGGAAAGGGAAGCGTTAGTATAGCTTGAGTTTTCTGACAACAGTGACTAAACTTCATATAACACAAGGCAGAGAATAAATAAATGGGGAATATTTCAGTTTCTCTAAAACAATATAGAGCTAAATAAGCCTGTCAACAGCCCTCTCACACGAAAGCAAAAAGAAAATCTCTGTGTCTAGGAAAAGAGCTGGAGATAATTTATTCAACAGATATTTACCAAGCTTTTATCATGTGCCCAATATTTTCCCATTGCCCAATAACCTTGAGCTGGCTTTTTTGACAGCCTTTTTGTAAAGTTGAATCCACATACCACTTGCTCAGAAACCCCCGTAGAGCCTAGTGAAAAATGCCTGCTGAGTCAGAATCCACAGGAGTGGGTGAAGGAAGAAACATTTTTCATATATGTTCTGGGTGATTCTTAAGGATGGCAAAGCTTGAAAATCCTGATTTGCAAATCTTGATGCAGATTCCCCAATAGTTTAAATTTACCCTTTTTGTATTTCTGGTACACAAGGTAAATACTGCCAGAGAAATGAGTGCCACTTCCTTTATCCTTCTATTATTTGCTTTGAAATAATATTTTCACTCAAGTTTTTCTCTGAAACAACAAGATGATAGGTGCTGGTAATTCAGAACCGTGGTGTCTGGTCACTAAGCACCATCATGTCTGGCTGGGTTTGTTGGAGAAATCTATGAGGGTGGCCCAAATGCAGGGTTTTGTTCTTTGGCAGTAATCCCATCAGTTTGCCTGACTAAAGTTTGTGCCTATATTTTAATGACTCATGTTCTCCTTCTGCTCCGTCCCATGAATTACTTGGCAGAATTTCTGCTGATCTGGAGCATCACATGTCAAGAGGCAGGTATTAGATTGTGTAGATGTATTAAGATACTTCAAGATGAGCAGATGCAAACATCTGAACCATTTGCTCTTTTACATACCTCTGAGGATGACCTAATTTTCCCAATGTCCGATATTTAAAATCATAACACAGACTCCATATTCTTTAATATCAACTTTAACCTTTAAAATTTCCAAAGAATGAAATGATACAGTCACAAGTATTGACAGGGAACTAGGGTGACAAAATGCTGCTTACATCAGAGAATTAAAGACAAGGGAACTTTTACTGCTTAGCCCATGCCTGCCACTACTGCCTGCTCTGTAAATTCTGTCTTCTAGAGACGCGCTTCCCCTGGGTGTGAGTCCTTCTGAAACCTCCATGCAGGGAAAGCAAGGCAGGAAGAACGTGGACGAAGAATGTATTAAGTGTGTGAAAAGGTCAAACTCATACAATAAATCTGAGAGAGAAGTGCCAGACTATTTAACAATTTTTCATCAATGTTAATAATCCTCAAGTCCTTTTTTTTTGCAATCTAAAATGTAGTCATCTTTCCACCTCGGAGTCTTAGCTGTACGTTAACCAGCCCCCTCACTGTTTGGGGGGCAGGAGGGAATGAAACTTAAAAAGGGAAAACTGAGTGGGAAAAATATAAAAGAAAGAGTTTCTTAAACCACAGGATGTAGGATCTTTTAGAACATGAAGAAGGGACACTTTTTAAAGTTCTATATCAAATGCCAGGAATTTAAATTGTATCCTGCTGTAATTGAAAATGACTATGTCTAACCTAGGCTCTCTTAACCTCAGCACTGTTGACATTGGAGCTGGATAACGCTTTGTTGTGGGGACTGGCCTGTGCATTGCAGGGTGTTGAGCAGCATCTCTGGCTTCTAGATGCCAGTAGGACCCTCCCCCATTGTGCTAACCAAACATGTCCCAAGGCATTGCCAGATGCCCCCTGGGGAGCAAAATTCACCCCTGTTGAGAACCACTGGGCTACCTGGACAGGGTCTGCCACACGGGTGACCCTCCAGGTGTGAGGCAGTATCCAGCCTCCATCCAGCCCACAGCCCACCCCCAGGGAGTACCTACTGCCCTCTTCCCCACTGTCCATTCAGTCTTCACTGCTGCGGGGCTCCAGCTGGTATCCCCTTCATGCTGCTACTCCAGGTGAAACTTCTCACTAAAAGTGTGAGGTGGTGGAAGTTGTTGCTATCTCTCAGCACAGAACAAGAAGCACATTGAATATGTGATATCAAAATTATTAAATATATTGGCCAACTCCATCACAGAGAAATTCTCACCAGCTATCTTTCTCCTCATTCTCTGATATCCTGCCATGGTCTGGGCTTCTCCTCTCTCCTAGGAGTCCTTCTCTGGCTCAGTCTTCTCATGCCAGTTGATGAGTTGCTCCCAACTTTCCTTGCTATCAATACATAACTCTACGGACCAGTTTAGCTCTGAATCCCAAGCTTCTGGGCCTACCTTTGCATGATAGATAAACACATACATATATTTGCTTATATATATGCACACATATATTAGCATGTATGCATTTGCATATAGGAATATACGTATACACACATTCAAACAGAAGCAAAACCATTTGGCTAAACCAAAAGGAATGATATGCCCCTGATCTTCATATCTAGTAAAATAACCATAACCTTTTCTCAACAGATCTCAGGCAACTGTTCTTGCAGACTTCCATTTCCCTCCAAGCAGGGGAAACCTCAGGAATCAAGGAACAATTGGTAATTGTCCTGGTTTCACAGTGTGGTGGTAGGTTTTATCCCTTCTTGACTTAACACAGACCCTCAAGCAATCCTGGCTAAGGCAATTGAAAACATTTTTTCTATGATTCAGGGCAGAGCAAGGGCAGGAGATACCCAACGAGGGACAGAGCTATACAAACAAGAGCTTAACCCTCACTCTGCAAAGGTCTGACTGCCATTTAGACCCTTGCATCAAAGTCAGGAGTGAGGTCTTGGCCCCTTTTCCTTCTTCATGTCAAGATCCAAAGCATCCCATCCTCCCCTGGAGCAGCAGCCCAAGCAGAGACCAGGGCAGTGCCTGGCACTGTGCTAGATGCTGGATAAAAAGGGGCAGGACCTCACAGAGGAGACAGAGGCCACGGGGAAAGATTGAGACTGCCAAGGGATGCTCCCTGTGGACCACAGGTCACTGCCACTGGTTTCCCTGCAATTAGGTACTCAGACCACAGGCCTAGAAACAGAACTCAGGGAGAAGTATAACAGAATAGATAGATCTTGTCAGGTTGAAATGTATTGCCTGAACTTGAAATAAAGTACTGATTAATCATGCTCCAAATTTTACCGGCAACACCATTTTATTGAGCAATAGGTAACCCCTCCCTTCCATAACTAGGGAGTTATTTCGGGAATCACATCAGCAACTTTATATTCCACTTAGAATACTCCAGGTATTTTCTTGTGCCAGATTATTATAGAATATGCAAGAACTGGGGTTTTACTGGAGGTCCCAGCACCTCAGATGACTATCTAAACTGAAAATTAAGGGATTTTGATCATTTTAGGCCTTTTAAGCTACTCTGATAATAAATTTAGAATTTGGCACTCTTTCTAGTTAAGGGCATTGGCTTGTGTTTTATTGCATGTTAAATATTGTTTGATTTAAAGTGCTGTCACACCTGATTAGAAGAACTTTCTGATATGGTTTGGCTCCTCCAAATATCATGTTGAAATTCGATCCCCTGCGTTGTGTTGGAGGTGGGGCCTGGGGGGAGGTGTTTGGGTCATGGGAGTGGATCCCCCATGAATAGATTAATGCCCTCCCTGTGACAATGGGTGACTTCTCACCTTGTTAGTTCTCCTGAGAGCCTGTTGTTTAAAGGAACCTGGCCCCTTCTTCCCTCTCTCTTGCTCCCTCTCTCCTCATGGGACACACCTGCTCCCCCTTCACCTTTAGCCTTGTTTGGAAACTCCCCGGAGCCCTCACCAGAAGCAGATGCTGGCATGATACTTCCTGTACGGTCTGCAGACCCATGAGCCAAATAAGCGTCCTCTCTTTATAAATTACCCAGTCTCAGGTATTCCTTTACAGCAGTGCAAAATGGACTAACACACTTTTCCTGTTCGAAATAATGGAGAGTGTTCCCAAAAGGATGTGTTTTAGTCACGAGACAGAGAATTATACCAAGGGATATGAGTTAGTCAGTGAAGCTTTGCAGGTCACTCTCAGAGTCATGCTTGTGTCATATGGTTATTTTATCTACCCATTAGCAGATTATTGCATTTGGTCTCTATGGTTTAGAACTTTGAAATCCCCAATGTTTCTTTATGGGTGCTGGACAGGAATCAAAACTGTATTTAAAAGAATATCACAAGTAAATTTTATCTCAAATTAATTCACAAGTCAGCCAAGAAATTTATACATATACACTGATATATAATAATATATACATACATATATATAAGATATATAGACACTATATATGATATATGATAACTGAACATTCAGTCTATGAACACAGCATAAGTCATTGTCTAAATGACTTTAAGTCAGTAAAAGTTACACCAAGCAATAGGATGCAGGATGTATACTCCCCATGGAAATAATTCAGTATTCTTTTTGGAGGAGAGAATCAAGCCGTAATGCAGCACCTAGCCATGGAGTTTAGAACAAACCTCAAAAGTCGCTTTCAGCAGGGTGTGATTTCGGAAGCCATGCTAAGTGTTGAAGACTTTCCTTTGATTATTCTCCTCCTTCTTTTCTCATGTGGGCTCCCTTTCTTTATATTCATGTCAAAAGTCTGCATTCTCAGTTTTCCTCACACTGCCTTCATCCACCCTGCATACACAGTCTCACAAGAAGATTAACTATTGACCAGTTGCATCTAAACCAGAGCTTCCTTTCCTAAACTTCAGGTCTGTACATCCAAATGCTTCCGCATCACCCTGGCTATATGTCCCACAGCCTCTCATGCCAACTTTCTGAAGATCTTTCTAATCATGCCTCTCCTACTTCTCCTTTCCTATCATGCACATCACCAAGGCCAATGAGATCTTGTCAAGGTTAATTTTTCACATCGTTTGTTGAATGAAAACAGTAAGGCATCAGACTGTGCTCTTCAATGCCACACTCATCCCCACGATATTCTGACAGCTCATTCCTCTCCCAAAGGAGGGTGTGCTGCCACGGTGAAAATTGCTGTGTCTGGTTTTCCCCAACTTCAAGATTGTCCTCCTCAGTTCATCTTCCATGGACGGCCAAACCCCTATCAAAACAATCAGACTAACAAGTCCGTATCAGTCTTCTGCTTAAACCTGTCAAGGGCTCATACATGGTGTGAAAGGTTTGTTTCTCTCATGCCCAGCTAAATCCTCTGAGAGCAAAGGACCCACTTGTTTCCTGCCTTCACCATGGTAGTGCCCAGTTTATGGAAGAGACCATTTTACGTTGCCTCTAACCGCAGATAACATAGGAGAAGGAGACAAATTACTTAAGCAAAATGTTTCCCCATACTTTTTCTTAGGACCAGTCAATCTTGAAACTGAGGAAATTCAGGACACTGGTATTTCTTTATCTCTTCTTCTCCTTGTCGAGATCCAAGGCTGCAAGAAGTAATGGAACATGTCATGTCAGACCAGGCACGGAGATGGAGGTGATAGGACCCCATAGAAGAAAGTGATCATTTTGAGGGCAGCCCTAGAAAGCATAAAACTAGAGCCTGCCTTGGACCCAAGCAGTGAAAGAAGAAAGCTAAAAAATGACCCGGGAGAGATTTCTGACTCCCTACACGTAGCAAACTGTCAAGTCCACGCCTGAAGTAAAGATCCATTCTCTGCAACCTTTGACACTCCATATTTGAAGGATACACTGAGTGTCCTTTTTTCGAGAGGAGGAAGGAGATGACACGTGTCATCTAACCTAACCTCCTGGAGCCAAGGATACAGAAAAGGCATTGTGCATTTTTGAAATATTAAGCCCCTAGCATGGCTTTAAAAGCTTTTTATCTTTGTCTCTGCTTCTGAAAACTCACTTTAAGTTGAGTTTAGTGCTCTACAGTATTCATGCCTCAATAAATACACATTATAATTATAACTGCAAACAGACATATTTATCCCATTCACTAAGTTGTAGTTGCTCAAATAACTATACGTTATTAATCTTTCAGGCAGCTCCTCCAAGCACCCAGTGAGCATTCAGTAAATTTATTAAAGAAAGAAGTACTAGAATTATATGTATATTGTATTTTTTCTTAGTATAAATTAATGAGAGTTTCTTTTCTTTATAAACTAAGGTTGATTTACAGAGTGTAGCAGCAAGAAACGTTTCCCCAGCACCCCTAAAAATCAAATCATGATACTGATCCACTAATGATAATTGGAGTCTCTGCAAGGAGCCATGTCAAGCGCTCTCCAAGCGACGGCAACCCTATACCTGGGGCCAGGTGTGGGATGTTCATGCTTCCTTTGGAAATCTGCCAAAAGCACACTCAAAACTGGATTTTTGCCACATCTGCCTCATCTGATTTTTGAAGTATGACTGAAATCTTTTGATGTTCTAAGAGTCAAGTATAAACGGCATAATGTAATGTGTGTCCAGTGACTTCAAGAAAGCATTTGTTCTCAAGCATCTATAGGCAGCATCTTTGTTCTGACAACCTACAAATTGTAGCACAACCCAAGTTATTTTTGTAAAAAATTAAACTTCTTGTTCCCAGTAATAGTGATTTTTATCACAGTTTCCTAATAAAAGAAATGTATCTTTGAACTTTCTTAAAACTTAATCCTGACACTTAGGATTGTTTTTCCTAATTTATGTCATGAACTCATCCTCAATTATTAAATATCCACTTAAATATGGAAGTATCTTAAAAGTATGGATAAGCATACATTGGATTGTGTTTACTGCAGCATCTTTTGAAGAATATTGGCTATTAAAGTGACTTAATCCACTCCTATGATAAACAATCTACTGCTTATTGTAGAAGGAAGGTTTTCAGGGATGAAGTCTTGAATCCATGATCAGAGCAAAATACTTACATACTCTATCCTCACATAATTTCCAAGTTTATAAATTGAGAAATAGATACCCAACTTAAAACACTGGAGAATTCAAAGGGAAAATTCCTTGAGTGAAATTTGGTAATGGTATTAGAGCAAAAGGAAAAACAAAGTTGATTACTCTGCAAGGATTCTCTAGTGCCAGCTTCAGGGGTTTTTTTGGAAGGTCTTGATGATGTCTCTATTTGTGTAGAACCCAGCCTTTTACTGTAGCTTCTCTCTTACTACTTGTCAGGTCATTCCTAGGAACTGGGACTGTAGCAGTGACCAAGATGGGCAGAATCCTTGTGCCTATGGAGTTTGAATTCTAAGATGGAGGTTCAGAGAAACGAATGAAGGAAATATTTCTGATAACTGCATTTAAGGAAATAAACACAGTGATGTATAGCATGTTACTTGGGGCAGAAGGGAAGGGCGACATATCAGATGGGATTCTGAGAGGCCATAAAGGTGACTTCTGAGCTCACATCTGAAAGATAAGAACAAACAAGATTTTCTAAAAAGCACTTGAATAAGAGGAAACAGCAAATACAAACACACTGAAAAAGAAAGAAACTTGACAGAAAGATGGTCACCAGGACTGCAACTTCACGACCAGGAATAGAGGGGCAGGGGCTAGAGCACGTAGGAATTTATGGATGAAAAAAAGAAATTAGATTTTACACCAAAGGCAAGAGGTCACTGGTGATTTTCAAGCCATAAAATGACATGCTCTTATTAATATTTTTGAAAGATCACTCATGCTACCAATGTTAAAGTCCAAACAGAATGTCCAAAACAATAATGTTACTTTACTTCTGGCTGGCCAGTTTTCTAACCTATAGCGTAAGTGTAATTAGCAGCTTTAACTATGACTTAATTTTCAGAGTATATCATTATATTTTATTTTTATTTTTAGTCATTATCATAATCGTTAATACCATCTCTAATTTTAAAGCATTTCTTCTATGATACTGCAATCTAAATTCTAAATAACTGGAGCTTTATTGTACTTTTATTCCCCAAACATAGGCCTTAATATTTTAATTATTCATATAAAACATTTTTCATTCTTCCTTTTTTTGGACTATCAATGGACATTTACTGTTTTATACAGCTGTAAACCTGTACTCAAGTGGCTATAAAGCATTTAAAGTTTTATGAAATTCTTTAATAATGATTGACCACTGAAAGTGCAGGACTAATTTCTCAAATCTCCAAAACTCAACTAAGCAATACATTTGAATCAATGGAAAATAATTGATAGGGCAATAGGTTATACGAATACAAAGAAATACTAAATTTTTGTTGAAGATTTTGTATAAAATTTAAGCGCATATTCCTTCTCTGCATATGTATGTTTTTAATTAAAAAATTGTTTCAAGCTTATTGTTAGAAAGAAGATCCAAAAAGTAGTACAGGTATTTTTTTTAAAAAAACATAAATCTAGTCAATCAAAACTGCATATCTTAAAACCTCCATCACCTAGATCACTATATCTGAACAGAAAAGAAGATATTGGGAGGTATTCGAAAAAAGAGACAAAGGTTCTAAGTTATTTTGCTTTGACTAACAAGTGCTATTATATTAGTCAGCATTCTCCAGAGAAAAAGATGTATTATAAAGAATTGGCTCACGTGATTATGGAGGCTGATTTGCAGTTGGCAGCTGGAGACCCAGAAGAGTTGATGGAGTAGTTTCAGTCCAAATGCCAGCAGGCTTGAGACCCAGAAAGAGCTGATGTTTCCATTCAAGTCTGAAGGAAGGTAATGAATTGATCTCCCAGCACAAAGGCAGGAGAAATTCCCTCTTATTCAGGGAAGAGTCGGCCTTCTTTTTTTTTTTTTTCCTATTCAGGCCTTCAGCTGATTAGATGAGGCCCACCACCTTAGGGAGGACAATTTGCTTTATGTGGTCCATTGATTTAAATGTTAAATATACAAAAACACTCTATCAGAAACCCTCAGAATAATGTTTGACCAAATATTTGGATACCCTCATAACCAGGTCAAGTTGACGAATTAATCATTATAATTGGGAAGGCAATTTTTAAAGCTTAGGCCAACATTCATTTATTCATTCATTCTACCAATGTTTGCTGATATACTGATGATCATCATGTCTACTCTTTGTGCTGGGGCTTCAGGGAGATGTAAGAAATGGTCTCTAACTTCAATAGATGCCTGGTCCTCGGGAAACAGGAAAAAGCGTACATAAAATGCAGCCAGATAATCAGGTGTAGGAAATAGCTATAAAGGAAGAGTGAGTGCACAAGGCACAAGGCACAGAGGGGATATCCAAGAGTTTTATAACTAAAATTTAGAGAATAGTAATGAGATTCCCTGCAAATAGGAGATAAGTGTTCCAGGGAGAGGGAGCATTCTGACCAAAGAAGTGTGTAGAATCAGGAAGGACACAGTGGAAAATGCAAGCAGACTGGAGCATCCAGAGAAGCCTGAGAGGTCAGGAGAAGCCCAAGAGACAGTGGAAGGTCATCTTGCAAAAGGCTTTGTATGCCCTGGGAAATCCATTGCTCCCTGCCTGCTACCAGGTTCCAAGTATAGAGTTTTTACTAGGTGAATGGGAACTCAACAGCTCACAAAGAATTTTATTTCATTTTTGGAAAACTTTAGCTAGACGTTGCTTTGAGTCTTAGCCAAAATCTTTTTTGCAATCACCAACTATTCATCTTGCTCTGTTCTCTTTTGACTTGTTCTGTCAAACATTCAGCCCTTCAATTCACATTGTCACTCTTTTATCCAGCACCCATGAATTAAGCACCAGTTGGATCAGGCACCATGCTATGTGCTGGTAGATTACAGTGGATAGAGCATAGGTGGTCCTTTCTTCATAAAACAGAATGGCTTCCAAGGGGAAAAGTACATAAAGAATCACACACACACACATACACACACACACACACACACACACACACACACACACAAAATACCTGAAATGTGATTACTGCAATGAGTTTAAAGTGTAGACTAGTTGTCAAGACTAAAGTCAAAATCATGCCCAAATTAAAGAATCCAAGAGAGACCAATAGAAACTCAAGCAGCTTTATCTTGGAGAACCAGTGACACAATTGTTAAGGTCAAACCAACTCTTAGGCATGCTTCAAAGTTTACATAAACCTACGGTCTAAGGAATAGAACTATTATTTTAACCGTCATCTCTACCTGGAAACAAGAAATAAATTTTAAGTTCTTTTGTGACTTCATGATCTGATTAATTCATTCATCACTCCTATTGATTATCACTGACTGATTTACCGACTCTCCTTTCAGTGGTGGTGTTGTTTAGTTGACTTAGAAATTATCCCCAGAGCCTATGCTGTCAAAATCCAAGAAGTAATATAGGGAGTAAGAATAAGGTTCGTCACAGTGTTCTGCATTTGGGCAGTTAAATTTTTATAGTATCTTCTTATAACTAAATGGGAGACATAAACCCTGTAATTGAAATGAAATGAACACATATGCTTTTCTGAAGTCCAAGCTGTTTTTCATCATGCCGGCTTCATTCAGAGGCTCCCAGCACCTCCAACCTCAAGCAGAAAGCAACAGAAGTGCCCCTCTGTTCTTCAGTGCATTACCTCCAAAATAGGCTCAATATTGAAAGAGTAAGGAGAAATAAAAGAAACCCAGAAGGTAGTTCATATCCACCAAGCCTTGGTCCAATTCTCCAGGTTGGCTCTGGTATTTTATAGCCCAAACAATTTACTGAAGCTTTTTCTTAACTGCCTTTTACATACAGTCAGGTCTTCCCGTTGAGCTTCTTTCCTTGTCCTGCTGTTGTTGGATCCCAGCCATTACCATTCACCATCGCACATTAATCACACACCTTCTTTAAACTTCCTGGGCCGTGGTCTGCTCTGCTTTAAGAATATCTGCCTTCACAGCATCCATTCTCAGAGACATGTGACAAAGGTCCTTTACAACTCCTGGTGAGCTGGGATTCTCCATATCATTACCACAGCAAGAACAAATGAAGGCTGAAAAGGAAACTAATGTTTGGGGGTGAATGCTTTTACTAGAGTAAGAGCTTTTATACCCGTGAATTATAATAGATAAAACATTGAACACGTGATTTATGGCTCCAATTTTACATTTAAATATCACCTATTTTAAGAATACCTAGACATTTAACTATACTAAGGATTAAGGTTTTTAAATTCTAAAATGAGAAAACTCAGATACAGCTGGCAGTTAAATTCAATTAACTTTGTTTAATAGGAGTTCTGAAGTTCAGAATGAACATAAATTAATTCATTCATCCATTTAGCCATTCATGTATTAACTTGTTCAACAAATATGTATTTAAGATCAACTCTGGGTAACACCCTATTCCAATCAGGGCCCCAAAGATGTGGGAAAAGATTGGTTTTTATTTTCTAATCATATTGGACTTATGTAGCACAGAAGACTATAAATGGTTTTTTTTTTTATATATTTTCAGGAGTAGAAAAAAATGCTATTTCTAGAATCAAGGAAAACAACAGGGTTATTATAATTTTGTAATCTCATTGATTCATTTATTTATTTATTCATTCATTCATTCAATGAACATGTCCTGAAATACTATGTTGGATGAGGTTCAATCCAACAGAAAGGAAAGATTATCTCAATAGATTACTTGGTTAAATATGCAAAAGTTTGCCATGGCTTGCTCACAAGATATTAAGAGTGGGGGGCAGAATAGATTTGTTGTTTTACCAAGAAGTGGAAACTCTCTCCTTAGACAAATGAGAAACATGGAAGACTTTAATAGGGAAGAAGGATCCGGTCAGGTTAGAAAGGTCTTTTGGAGGAAGTGTGGAGGCTGAGTTAGAGGCTGTGGCCCAGGCAGAGGAAGGAGGCCTGGAGGAGGTTGCTGCAATGAACCAAGTGCGAGATGACGGGATCTCAACCAGGCGCTCAGGAGCCCCTAACCACCACACTCAAGAATTTATGCTTTAGGGGAGAGTGAAAGACACAAGTCCCTTTATAAGAGATGAATATTAGTGATTTACTATATGTCATTTTTTTTCCTGAACTTTCACCCTTTCCCCCCAGTTGAGAGCACTTTTATGTCTTCTACTGCTGGAAAGATCCATTCTCAAGGATTCTTCGCAATGTCTCTTTTAGGACAGTCGTTCCATATTTAGCTTCTTTTGTTTTCTTTTGCTTTTCTGACGACCCTACTCTGCACGCAGAAGATCCTTTAGACCAAACCTCTCCCGAGAACTGATTCTTCCGATAAATCCCTGGTGATCTAACTACCATACTCCAGAAATGTCTGAATCCCAGTTCCAATTGAGCTGGAAAATAGTTATATGGAATAGCCTTTATCAGTGAGTGAGTTTTACCAGATGCTAACCCTACATATTTCCTAAAAAAAAGCTGGCCGATCAAAAATATTTTTGAAATTGAACCTGATCCGAATTGATATATCTCCCTGGTTTAGTTCCTGAAATAGAATTGTTTTAAATCTCAACCTCATCTCAATATGTTTGGAGACTAAAACAGCCAAAGACACCCATGTCTCTGAATTTTAACCTCAGGTCTCCTGCATATTGTGGGCATCCGAAGGCCTGTTTTGTTCATTCCCTGTCTTTCATCTCAGCCCCTCAGGCTGGAGAAAATGGGCTTTCAGAGGACGACTCAAGACGAAGCGTTTCTGGCACCTGGGCGTCTGGGTTCCCACGTGCTGCTGACTCCTGCGCACTAGAGGCTCTTCAAGGCTGTTCAGATTAGGGCTCAAGCCTCAGGTGGTCTGCAAATGTCAGGGTTTTGCTTTGTTTTGTTTTCTCCTTTTTGCTTTCTTCTCTTATTGGAAGAGCATTTAAACATGCTAAGTAGGAGTTGTGGTTTATTTAAATTGATGTAACAGTTCTCATTAAAATTTTAAGACTCTTCTAGAAATAAGAAAGTAGTTATCAGTAGGAATTTCATAAATTTTTGAAATGAAGAAAAAGACGAATCTTCAAAAGGCCTCAGTTTTATGTTTTCGAAATATCAAAAATGTATTTTACTATTGCTGCACACTGCCATACAATAGCTTTTTTTTTTTTTTTTACAATAAATTCTTAGGGAATCCTGAGGGCTTTTAGAATAGATTCTTACAACCCTGAACCACTGAGATCTAAATGCAGGAAGAGTGCTGACCACGTAATCTTGCAAAACACTCTAACCCTTTAATGTTTTGATTGATGAATCTGATACCACTTTATTTCAAGCTTCATGGGTCCATTGACTACTAATCAGGTTTAATAAATATAATTCCACTTGAAAAAATATTAAGTATCATAAAATATTTACATTGATGATTTTTAACTAAATGCATTCATAAGAATTTCTGACAGTTTTCATGAGCAGTGATCATTGAACAAAAGTGTTTTCTGGATGCAAGATATCAAATCCAATTCCCTTAGAATTACATTCTGAGAGATTTTCCTATTCTTCTGTAATACAAGATGAAAAGTTAACTGACAATGAGCAAGGTTTCTTAATATGACTTATAAAATAGAAGCTCATGAAGAAAAAATCATAAAGGCCATTTATTCTCTGAAAATTCAAATACATTTTTGAAAGTAAGAGGACAAATCTATTTTGATAAACATGTGTTTGATAATCAGACACCATGTAGGTAAAAATACATTGACTTAAGTGAAAAGTTCAAGAATCAATTAGCTTCCTTAGTGTTTAATGCCACCCAGAGGAATTTCACAAAAGGTTCTTGAAGTTTTTCACAATTTATTTAAGAATAAGGTCAATCACTGCACAGAGAACAAGATATGTAAAACTACACACAGATTTATCATGACATAAAAATATAGTTCCTGAAAGATACACATATAATTAATTTTTAAGAGGATAAGTGTGATGGCTCAATATACGTTCCACAATCTAATTTTTACAAAGTTAAGGTCTAAAGTAACTGGCCCTAGCAGAAGCAAGTTCATTGCACCATGAAGTTTCTATGATGGTTAATTGTGTGTGTCAACTTGACTCTGCAATGGGGAGGGCAGACATTTGGAAAAACATTATTTTGCCTGATTCTGGGTGTTTCTAGGAGGGTGTTTTTGGATATGTAACATTTAAATCCAACACTGAGTAAAGAAGATTGTCCTCCTTAACGCAGCTGGGCCTCATTCAACCAGCTGAAGACCTGAATAGAACAAAAAGGGCAGGCCGACTCCTCACTGAGTAAGAGGGAATTCCTCCTGCCTGGTTGCCTTGAAGCTGAGATATGCATTTTGTTCCTGCCTTTGGACTGAATGGAAACATTAGCTCTTCCTGGGGCTCGAGCCTGCTGGCCTCTGGATTAGAACTACACCATTGGCTCCCCTGGGTCTCCAGCTGCCACCTCATCCCGTGGAACTTGGGGTTGCCCACCTCCAATTCCTTTTAATAAATCTCATATACATGTCAATACATAAATATATAACAGAGTTCTGGGGAACCCTGACTTATACAATTTCATTCCCAAGTATTTACTCTGTAAAAATTAACATTTTCATAATTAGTAATGTTTGGTGTAATCTGACATTTACTAAAATTAATGCTCAGTACAGGAAACAGCAAAGTGGTAGAAAGTGTTTGAAAGCCAGATTTAAATGCAAATCCTTGCTCTTCTACTAACTGGATGAGTGGTCTTGAGGAAATTATTTCAGCACTCTAAACAATGTGTTTTCTTATTTGTGAAATGGACATAAAAATAAAAAATAAAAAAATTTCCAGGAGTGTTGTAAGGCTTAAATGAGAATGTATCTATCCATAGTAGGACGTAGTACATGACAACAAAAGTCACGTTGAGTCTCCTCGGACAGAGGAAAAGATAGGACAGCACCTTGTGTCCTGCCCAGAGCAGCACCTGATCTAACAGTCTGGCGTTAGCCACGAAAGAGAAGAGATGGTGAAGATTCATGAATATTAGTTTGGCCCCAAATGTGACTGCCTTTCTACCTTTGCTACTCTGCTGAGATGTATTTTAGACAGCATTTCCTTAAGGGTTCTTTGTGTTCCTTTGCTGGTTCAGAGATGGAAAGACTGAACCAAAAAGGATAAAGTTTTCCATATGGGTAACAGGTGAGGAACCCACCATCAACTTATTTTTTCCTCTTTCCCTTTTCTACCATTTGTTGGTCTCCATGGGAAAGGGACATTAGAGAGAAACCTTGGGAAGGTCCCAGGGACAGTGGCTGTGTGATGCTGGAGGACCGTCGTTGGAAATAAGTTTAAGGGAAGAGAAAAACCCAAAATGTGAGTGTGTAAATGTCTGTTTTTGTGTCTATATCTTTGTTATAGCGAGTACCTAATGTATTTTTTATCTAGAATGGTTCATTTTAATACTATTCTTAAATAGGAAAAATTGCTTTTAGTAATAGTTATGAAATGAAACTAACAATATTATAGCAAGAAAAGAAATGCAGACAATAATTTCTCTTATTGAACTCTGAATATATAATCATGCTGATAAAACAAAATAAAATAATTTTTCAGTATAAAAAGAAAAACACAAACAATTCAGTGTTTTTTTTGTACTGAACTAACAGTTTAAACTTCGATCTTTAGGGAATAGTCCTATATGAGCTTAATAGATAACTGTCCATTAACTTATTAATGTCAGTGCCTATTTAAAAAACCTAACATCTGCAAAATGTACAAGTTAGGCAACTACTAAATTATACTGTTACTGTAACATTTTACTTTTTCTTTAGGAAAAAAATAACTGATGATTAAGAAGAATAAAGTTTAATTTAATTTTTATGTATATAGAATGTATATAAATTTTATTTATGTGAATATAAGGTATCATTTACATGCAGTAAAATATTTCATGTGCAAATCAAAATTTGCCCTTATCAAATATCCCCCCTTACAATTCATATCGTTTCACTGTTTTACACTTTAAACACAATATAAACTTTATTTATCATACAGATTAAAATGACAAACTGAAATAACTCATCTTCTCTTTCTTTATCTTTATAATGAATGGGCAAGAATTATTTACCTTGGATGAACTGTTTAAACACAGGAGTAGCAGTACCCCAAGGGCTGGAGGTACACACCGGGCCCAGAGTAACTCAAATGATTCTAAACCACTATACATTTATTCTCAAAAGAAACGTTTGTAGTTGAGTACAGTTGGGAGCTGATTGTATAACTGAGGATTCTCTTAATCAACTTCCAAATAAAATACAATGTTTATTAAAAGTGAGTAATAAATATGGCAGATTTGTTATTTATATATATTGTATATTATTAAAAATTAGTAATGACTGTAACAGTTGTTTAGAATTTAGACCAAGAGAAGGGTTTTTCGGGAAAGAAAGATTTTTATCATTGGCATCTTTTAGACACCCCCCACTCCCAAAACATAGTGATAATAAAAAGTAGACTCATTGGTTGTTTAAATAATTGTTTACAAAACCTCTATAAATAATCTGCAACACTTACGGCTTGCTTGGGTGGTCCACTGACACTGGCTCACCCATGACAAGCCAGCGGTAATAGTGTAGGTAACTTATTACTATTTTCAAACACTTTGGCATAATTAGTAGTACCTTTGTTTCTGTTTGTTTAAATCTATATCCTAGTGATGATTAATTAATATTGGATTTACCTTAATGAAGCATACACAGTCCACGAGAAGCTTATACAGACTTTCATCAGAAGCCCACATTCCAGAGGTGGCCACTACAAGTGCATTTACAACCCTTATCTCCACTCAGCATCAGAGAGTTGTTAAATTAGCAGAATGGTTTTAGAAACATTCTTTCCCTGGAGAAGGGAGTAATGTTCAAATCATGAGCATTACCCAGGAACTCCACCCTTGCATGAACTCAGTCTCAGAATCCAGCCAGCCCAGAAGACCAAGAGTTTCAAAATGTGCCCTTGGCTTAAGGATGACTTTTGCCTCTAACCTTGTGTCTAGCCACATGGGCTTCGTAGGATTGTATCACTCGAGTCAACACCTGTCCTTGAATATTGTCTTGTCTCACACTAGCGAACCTTTCATGCCAGCTGTTCCTCATTATACCTAAGAGGCAGAGTTGACCCTTCAATGAGTTTACTCAACTGGGTACATGACTACATTGGGTCTGGGTGCTACTAGCCATTTGTAAGTGTGGCTGAATTTTGGAGGCTTGCTTTGAATAGCCAGGGCATGAGCAAAGAGCTTTCACCTGCCTCTTGCTACAGGAAGTTACTAATGCCTATTAAAGCAGCTTAATAATTGAGAAAGGCCAAATTAGCTTAGGACCGTTAACAACCCTGTGTGTGGATGCACGTGTGTATAGGAAGCAATGGCTATTGAGGAATAGGGACCAGAGTATTTTTTCCTAAATACCTCTTTTCTTTAAAGAGGCGGAAGGCCACAGGGAAGAGACCAAGGGCAAAAGTTTCCTAGTAAAATATATTTTGGTCTGATAAAAGTCTGATGACTCATTCATCTGAGAACAGCTCATAGAACCTTGCCAACTCCAATCCACACAAATATTTCTTGGGACATACAAGATGTACATATCAATTGTTTATTGTTCCAGTTAACCTCTTGACAACGTTGTTTTCCAATCTGAAGAAGTGGGAGAAGAAGTTTCAAAACACTGTGGTAACTGTCTTTACATTTGTTTACAAATCAAGCAAATAATATTAATATATTGGTGTATTCCTACATTTACGTTTTGCAAAGCATATTACAGCTTATAAAGTTTAAGTCAAAGCACGCCATCACTACTCCCAACTGACAATGTGCCACAGTCATCTTTTAACTGTTTATTTTGCGATTTCAAGACTTTATCTATTCATTTACATGAATACATATGTACATATATAAATATATGTTTTCAAAATAGCAATGGCATTTAAATATACTGTAGAGCTAGATGACTTTTTCATTTAAATATAAACATATTTATCTGCATGATTCTTTCTAGGTATAATATTTTTTTATTCCCTAATGTAGTATTACAGTTCCTTAGTTTCTAGTACTCCTTAGAGGCACAAGGTAGATTTAATTTTCAGTGCCCTTGAAGTCAGGTATGTCCCTGTGAATGACATGTGAGTGGGAGAGACATGTATCACTTTCAAGTGGAAGCTTTAATAGCTGTCTGCAAGCCACCACACCCTGTCTTCTGCTAGCGGCACAGTCTAATGTTCCAGGTTGGTGGTGGCGCCATTGCCTGGGTTCTGGGTGAAAACACAAGGCAGAGCCTCCAGCTGACCTGAGACAGCCCTGTGTCAGCAAGAAATCACCTTGTGTTTCAAGCCACTGACATTTTGGGTTTCTTCAGTACTACAACATTCTTGAGCATTTCTCAACTCGTAAAAATAGTATTTATGTACAATTTGTTTAAGTTCAGCCATTTCCCTAATAATGGGATTGGTATTGCTTCCCATTATTCATGCATACAAAATAGTTCCAATTCACTAAATTACATTCATATCATACATTTTTGCACCCACAGGCAGATTTTGAGTAGAGTATGTATTGGTGAATATTTACAAAACCATCACAACTTATACTATTAGAAATAGTCACGAGAATACACACTGACTCATATCACAGCCAATATTAGATGTGATCTCTCAATCATTTTATTTGCAGGATCCAAAGAGCTAAAAGTATCTATCAGTGCTTTTTAATTTGCATTTTCTTATTATTGATTTGACTATACTTTTGCATTTATTAACTATTTGTATCTACTCTGAATTTCATGTTTCTATTATTTTGCTTTTTCATGTGGATATTTAGGGGATCTTATGTGTTTGGTGTATAGAGGGAATTTAGTGAATATTTGTTGAATAAATATATAAATTAAGTAAGTAAACATTTTCTAGTACTTTCATGTGTGGAGCCACTGGCTGGGCACTTTGGAGACTGCAAGATTTACAACACACAAACCTAGCTCCTCTTTCTGGAACTTACCATGTAAGTATAGAAGATAAATGCCCAAAGAAACAACTATTATAAGGCAGACGGCATTGTCATGAAGACTCAAGCACAATATTGTGTGCTGGGGTGGGAGTTGGGGAGTCTTTGAAGGGGGATACATCAATTCCAAGTGGGGGGAAATCTGCAGAATCCTAATATTATTATTAACAATTAAGAGCACTTGACATTAATCCATAAGTAATATTTAGAATAATTTTAAGATATTGTAAACCTGCTCTCATGAACTATCCTCCTCCTCAAATGGCAACTGGGTGCCCAATCACAGGAAATTGACTTAACCAAAAACTGGGATTTTCTTCTCATAGTACTCTTTGCCATGAAGTACCTGTAAGTAATTTTGATGAGCAGAGACATGAATATATGCATTCTTGTTTTTGGCCCTGTGGGTAAAATGTTATTTCTGGGGGAAATGACACAATTTCCAATGTATAGGACAGAGTTGATTATCCAATACAGCTTTCTCAGTGCCAGCTTCATATCCTAATCTCCTGGGATATTCTAGGGAAGAAAGAAGAAAAGAGAAAAAGGAGGAGGAAAAAAAAAAGAATAGTCCATCTCTGACTCCATTCTGATAAAATCAGAAACTCTGAGGGTGGGGCCCAGACATCACTGCTCAATAAAAATATCCCAAGATGAATGTAATGTGCTGCCATGGTTGAAAATGACATTGGTCCCGGCAATGCTTCTCAAACTTTGCTGGGCACAAGAAGCATCTAGATGGTTTGCTAAAATAGATTCATAAGCCTCAGACCCTAGGATCCATCTGGGATGAAGCACAAGGTTTTGCATTTTTAACAAGTCTCAAGATGATGCCATACTGTGCATCTGTGAAGGACACTTTGAGTAGCAGCCATCTACGGTACGGCTGTCAGAGCTCCCTAAACAGGCAGGGAAGAGAGTTGCACAGGATTTGCTGCTGAAAAGGTGGCTCATGGACAGGCAGCATCAGCGTCTCCTGAGACCTTGCTATCAATGCCAAATCTCAGACTCTTCTGAATAAGGACCTGTATGTTAACAAGATTCCCCAGGTGATAAACGTGTACCTTAAGGTTTGAGAATCACTGTTCCAATTCTCAAATTTAGCTGCATATTGGACTCATCTGGGAGATTTTTAAAAACTACTAATGCATGTATATTACCCCAGGATGACTTCTGGACATAGGGGGCTTTTAAGAATTGCCCACGTGATTTTTCGGTGCAACAAAGTTTGAGAACCATTGCTCTACAAGACATGATTTGAGGTGATGTTATGGAAAGTTTTCTCTAAAATTCTCTTCTTCCAATCTCCTGGTCTGTCCCATTGCCTGACATTCCCTTAATAAATATTCACTCATGCATGTTAATAAGAATTTTCTCAAATACAAATTGCCATAGGAGGATGAACATTGTTTTATCAGTCACTCACATCTTAGTGTCATCATAATTTAATTAGACTCTGAGATTGCAAAGCTGGAAAAAAGTGAGTTTTAATGAGGGATGAGAAATGGAAGAGACCAGCAATTGCAAATATGAAGGCACTTTTTGTCATGGGCTGAGATGGATGGAAACTTGGAGTGTTGACAGTGGTGGGGGAGGGAGGATTGGTTATTTCTTGCTCAGCCAAGAGGTAGAGTAGCACAAGGAGCCTTTGAGTAACTGGAGGGGTGGGGCAAAACAGTGACAATAAATCAGATTCCTTTTAAAAAATGAACATGAAAAGAATTGGTGAGGGATTATGAAATTATAATTAATTACACTGAGATTGGATATAGGGGAGAAGAGACAAGTGGTTGATGAAGTAGCCATTAGAGACGATTAGAAGACCCTGTATTATTTCAGATGCACTTTTTGTGTAAGCTCACGGAGTTCTGGAATCTTGTCTTATGTATTTCAGATGCTCAACATCTCATTTATTGATATCTCAGCAACATTAAACATACTGACTCACTCCCTATTAAAGCCAGGTTAATTTTAAAAGTATGACTGAGTAAACGAATGTGCTAAGTACCCTTCCAATAAATATCTTGTCTGCATACACAGATCTAGGATTGCCGGATTTTTAATTTTTCTTTAATGCTCCCAGCACACGTTAGATACACTCTGAGTCATTTAACTGGAATTAGGCACATATGAAAGAAAGAGAAAGGTCAAGGTTCCCTTGAGGCAGAAGCCAAATAGTGGTTAAGGACAATTTGGGGTCACATAACTAAATTAAAAAGCCCAGCCCCTTAGTACTCACCAGCATCAGTCTTCCACAACATGCAATCTCATAGCCAACTCTAGAAGTTGAAAATGTGTGCACTTTTCTTTGAAAAGTTCTTAGTAATTGTGTTTCTTGATGAATAAAAACCAGCGACAACAAAATCAACTAATTTAAACTATTGCTTTTATTATAATTACACGGGAGCACAAATAAATAAGCACAAAAGTATTGTAAAATATTGCCAATGCACTAAAGAAAACAAATTGTTTTCAAACAACATCTGGTTACTTCAGTAGTATCAAAGTACATTTATAATTACATGTTACCTAAAAAAATCAAGTACAAAAATTAAGAGACATTAAAACATCAGTGTTTATATTATTAAGCATATAGAAATGGCTAATAACACATGAGTAGAGAAATCTGTTATCTAATGCTTATTTGCACAATTTTCAGGCACATACCTGACATTTCTAATGAATTATGAAAAATGCAATATGACATTCAGATTTTTAGATATGGTAAACATGTTATATTGGAATGGATGTTAAATGGTTTTCTTTAAAAACCCTGTCTTTTAAAAATGTAGTGCCATTATCCACTAAAAAACATATTATTTTATATCATTTTCTGATAGCTATCTGTTTCAATTGTTTGAAAAGAGCAAGAAAGTAAACATACAATTGCTAAATACGTAAACACATTTTTAGTGCAAGATAACAAGACCTGTGACTTTACTGTGCTTTGCTTTTTATAATCACAGTGCACTTTACACAAATTGCTACACTATAAATGTTAACTTAATGAATTCCAAACAAAAGAAGTGCATACTAAACATCTTCATATATATTATATACAGTATGTATACTGTATGTGGCTGTATACATGTGTAAATGTAGATGCTTGTAGGGTGGGCAAACCCAGTTATATTTGGGAACAATTGAATGCTTCAAAAGGATTTTCACATATGTTTGATTGAGATAGATCCAACAATATTTCTTTAAAAATGTTTTCCCTTAAATTTGAAACTTTAAAACATTTAAAGGGAACTGTAACTACACATTTTTCTATGTTACACATATTTTGCTGCAGTGTAATTGACCCAAATATCAAAGGGTTTTAAATCATCCAAACCCTAAGCCATAATGTTCAAGTCCAACATGGTAAAACGTGTTATCCTTTTACTGATTTACAAAGACAGCAGTACATATCATATGTGTACATATAGAGGCTTACACACAAACATATTTCATACCTAGATATTAAATTTAGTATGTTTTATTATTTTATTTTGACTGTACACTTGAAAAAAAGAGAATGCCTTATATAAACACATAAGAGATGTTGAACACACATGAAATTGTACATATTCTTAAAAACAATTGGTTTTATTTTGAAAATATTGATGATTGCATAATTAAGCTCCTTGAAGGCAGGGACCACATCTTTTTCAATGTTTTATTCCAAGTGATTCAGAAATTTTTTAAACATGACTAATACATAAGTTGGTCAATAATGAACTGTTAAATAATAGATTAATAAAAAATTGTCCACATTATATAGTTAAGATATAGTGAGATAATCATGAATACTACACGTAACATTTTTCTTTTATTTCCATTTAAGTTTGGGACACAATGAATTGTGAATTGCTATTCTACTTCTGTTCTTTCACAAGAGTAAATTCTCTCTCATTTCAGATTACTTACTGCTTAAATCATAGAATCTTTTCTTAATTTCACATGTAAGCATAGTTATCTCACAAGCTCTTTTCTACATTAGAAAACTGAGTCATCTTAATACGTAATGACAATAAAATTGCATTTGTATGTGCATTGTTTTATTTAATTTAATTATTTAAAACAATATATAGTGTTCAGTTTTACTGACATTTACTAAACTCACTCAAATGAATCAAACTAAATTCCATGTATAGACAAGACCTATGCCAAAATGTAATAAGAAAAATCATCTTTTCTGTTTTTTAGAAATAGTCAAAGAAACCTTGTCACTATTTTGAAATATTGTCACTACTCTGAAACATAAAGTTGTATCCAGTAGTCTCCAAACAATTGCCATGTATTTGGACGTGTATATTCTTTAAAACGACAAATTTTAATCTCTTAATGTTTTGTTTTATGTTCCTAATTATTTTATATGAGTGGGCATTAACATTCATTTACACAAGTTTGTCAGTTTATGCTTCAGTAGCATAAAGACAGGGGACATGTTGGCAGTGTCTATCTACCGTTATACCTCAGAGGATGCTGGCTTCTGTGAATGAGAAAAGAAATGTAGGATTTTATTTTTTCCTTCCATCAACTCTAAAGAAATTTGTTTCTTCTCTGCTAAGAAGTGTTTCACAGATAAAAGCGTCTTGCTGACAGCCAATAAAATTCTGTTTCTATAAAATTTTCTGTGAAAAGACCATTTTTCATAGGTATGAGCTCTTTCAACCTGATAACCATGCCATGATGTGATTTGTTCTTTGGCACTGCTAGAAATATGAGCTTTATCATGGCAAAGTGTCCTGGCTGGAGGTTATCTCCTGACCAGATTCATATATTGAAGTGTCCTGATTGATCACTGCCACAGTCTGCTTATTTTTCTCTGTGTAATAATGACCTCTTTTTCTCCACATGTAGAAACACTACATAAAGAGGAAATCGATTATAGAATGACTGTTGCCCCAGAGGACAATTGTATAGGCACAGAATAACCGTTCTTGAGTCAAATCTCAGGGAAGCCACTTTTCCAGATCTTTCAGTTACTTCCCACTTAAGGAGAGAGTCAGAGAAATAAATGGAAATGGTTGCCTAAGTTCAAATTTTCAAGCAAGTTACCTCCTCAGAAACTAACACATTTCAAAAAGGAGTGTATGAGACCTGGCAATAGCATGAGTTTGACAGAACAGATGGGAATGGCTGAATCCAATACAAATCATTTTATTATAGTACCTCTGTTTACTTCTTGACAAGTGGTCAGCATTAAAAAAGATATCTTCTGCCTAATTCAGAGAGATATGGGAAAGATTGACATCCGAAAAACACACCTGCATCTCCCCACAGAAAGATGGTACCTAAATATAAATTTTAGGGGAAGGGTAATCGTTACATACTGAGCCCGAATACATATGTACCAATTTCATAAAGAAGCTGAGAATTGATGTCTTGTGTCCGATTGATTGGCTTAAGTATATGTGGTCATAATAACTTAAATCAGGATAACAACTTGGATCACAAACACCTTTAATTTCCATTCTGATTTTATCTTAACACGTTTTCATCACTCTTAGATTTGTGCTCCATTGGTTGTTGGCTTTGAAACATAACCTATAGCTGGTGTGAAACATGGCAGCAGAATTTAGTTAAGCTACTTAAGATCCCTCTGTGATATCCTGCACTTGTGAGTCTGCCTTCTTACCACCTCAGTTGTACACGCAAAACTTAAAACTTCAATAAGAATTTCATGTATACAATTCTTCCGGTGGGTGAGCACTCACGCACTCACACACGCAGGCACACACACACACACACACAGACACACCCTACACACGCTCCCGCTTACCTTTGTCCTTATTCTTCCAGAATTCTGACTGGACATCAAAATATACATTAATTATAAAACATTAAAAAATTATGTTATAACATTTCAAAGGCTTTTGAAAGAAACCATTACCCATAAAGCATTACTAGGTTTTTAGCAATATAGATTACAAAAATTCTCTAACTCCTGTTATATATTTGGCTTTATTGAGCAGCACGGAACTATTGCTGTCAATACCCTTACGAGGAAAACCACTATGACAATAACTTCAAACACACACTTTTTCTCTCAGAAATATAATACTAAATTGATTGTTAACAAAGAACCACATACTGTCAATTTTTGGAAGCATAAATAGTAATTTAAATATACAAAATATATGTGATAGTTTCTTTTTTATTCATCCGTGGCAATATTTATATTCAATTAACAAGTTACTCTTAAAAGATATATATGATTTTTTTTTAACTTAAATTTTACCACCACATAAAATTGAATCCACCCCATCCCCCATCCCCTGTATTTCCTGTTTCTTCCTTAAAACAAAATAAAATAAGAAGTGGTCATAATTCTTTGGTCATGGTGTCATAATCAGTAAGAATGGGTGAGATGATCATGCACAGAAGATTATGACCCAAAAATGTGGTGATAACTAGTCTAAAAAATTGACAAGAAATACTTTTTTATTAAGGAACCTAAATTTTGAGAAAGATTGGCATTTAGTGTACTAAATGATGCAAACTGGTGTAGTTTAATGTTTATTTCTCATTTTCTAGGGGAAGCAAGCATACACATGAAAAGTTACTTAAAAATGGTGACTATGGTGGCTACAATGCCACTGGTCCCACTTTCCTGAAAGTCATCACGCTCATCAGCTCTTGATTCCTTGTTCCTTCCATTGTCACAGTGAACCCTGGTCTCCTGCAATCAGATCAATGATGCAAGGACACATGTCCCTAAAGTCATTTCTAAAGAAAATGTTTTCTGCTGGGATGTCCAAATAGATCCTAATTATTTGCTCTGGAGTCTGACTCATCACTGCTTAGTATAAACAAGAGGATATTGAAAAGAAATTCTTATAAAGCCAATGTAACAAAAATATTGGTGTCAATGTAGCTTGGAAGTCCAAATTAAGCATCACATTTGCATTCATTTCCTGTCAAATCCTTAAAAACTTAAAAAGTAACAGATGCTCTTAACAAATATGATAGTCAACTTCTACATTACTAGCACCAGATCATATATTATGTCGTTGAACATGATTTATAGCTGTGAGCTCTTGTACAGAAGCCAAATATGGGCAAGGGAAAACAACATTTTTAAATGCAAAAATTAATAATAAAAGGCATCAAGGGATTACATATAAAAGAGATAGCAAACCAGTTGATACCGAAATTATATCATATAGTAAACTCTTGATCTTTCTGTAATTTATATACGTATAATGTGTATTATTTCAGATGTCACCCATAAACTAGTAAAATATGTACATTTCAATATCTTCTGGATTCAAAATAATCCAGGATAAAATAAGTGGGCCTTTACTGCAAGGACATATTCATTTTATCTTGAACTTGCCACGGGTAGGCACAGCTTGCCCTGGCATTCCACTCCAACAGAGAAGATATGGAACAGTTAATTATCACATGACCGAGTCGACCTCCCTCTTCGTAGTGAGTACTGAGGCGCTCACGCCATCCTGCGCACACTCATATGGCAGTATCCCAGAACACCGTTTGCTGTTTAGAATAGGGTGGAGGGCTGTACTTCTTTGCACCTGCATTCTTCTTCCAGCTGGGTAGGATAGGCATGCTATCCTGTTTGCAAAGGCCCTTTTCCGTTTTCTGTCTATCCTTTATTTCCTTGCACAAGCAACGCTTTTTCTCAATCATCTCAAGCATTGTATGGTCTCCATGAAACCACTGCATGCATGCCACCTAGCAAAAAAGAAATAGTGAATACAGAAGGAAAAAAAAAATGGAATGAAGGCATACTTTTTTGCACTATGCTAGTAGTTGCTTAGAACAATTTCAGCTGTTTTATATCTCCTTTAAAAATTCTTTAAACAAATTAAGAAATATAATAATTCTTACAAAGCAAAAATGAAGGCATGGAAACTATAAATAAACTTTGCATATAAATCAGCAGACATCATGATATTTAACAATAATTCGGATATGAATATTTTTCCAATATGTTCTAAAAGTTCATGATATGAAAATGAAACCTTTATATTTTATCTTTTTATGAAATTTGCCAAATATTTACTTATTACTTTTATGTTGGCTCCATTGTTTCATAGGTCCCCATATTTCTAAATTCAGTTATTGGAATTACTTTTCAGGAAAGTCTAACATGAACATAATATGTTTTAAAGACGTTAATGAACATTTTTATTCTTGAAATAATTTAGAAACACTTCCGTTTGTTTATAAATAGTGTGCAGTGGAATTAGTATTTTTAATAATTTTTCCTATCAAAATGATTTTCAGTGTACACCATATGCTTGGAATATGAATGCGTAAGTGATTCTTCTGTAAAAAAGATTTGCTATAGTTTTTGATGTTTCAGCAAATGTCTAAGTTAGAGTCATTGTCCTCTATAATCACATTGATACAGATACTGGTTACTTCCAGAAATTTAGAGAAATAGATTAATCAGGTCATTTGGATTACCAGGAGGAAACGCAGTGTGTACTGTATATTGATTCACACACACACACACACACACACACATACACTACTGGACAGGTAAATATTGCTCTCAGGTACATGTGGTACCATGTCTACCAGTTACTGTTCTTTGGAACAAAGCTACCATGTTAAGTCTGTCACACAAGGACAGCAATGAATTCAGGTCATGAACTCAGCCAGGACGGGAAAGCTTTCACTTAATTGTTTGAGCAAATCTACTCTATGACTTGGAACCATTAAAACAGCTCACTTAAAGTAACTGAACTTGGTGTTTTAGGATAATGGTAATCAGAACAAATACGTATATAATGTTTACTCTATGTTAGATCTCGTTATAAGTACTTTGTATAGTTTAATTCATTTATTCTTTATGATGATGTGCTGAAGTAAGTACTATTTATTAACCCATAATGATGAAAAAAATGATACTTAAAGAGATTTGGCAACTTATAGAGCCCACAAATGGAACAGTCATGAGTTGAAACTCTATTTCCAACACCCATGTCTTTAAAAACTACACTATACTGCTTCTGAATGTGTACACAGAACTGGAAGGAACTGGGAAGATAGATTAGTACAACACTCTTTATGCATGGATAAGGAAGCTAAGACTTCAGGTAGCTATGTATCTTGCCCAAAGCCAGGCAGGTAAGTTTTGGTGTGAACAAGGCTAAATAGAATTCTCACAATTCCTAATCTTTTACGGAGAGGGCAGGACCTAGAGCTAGAAAACATGGACTTAATCCTGGATGGGTATTGGTCATTCAGCTCATTGGCTTCTTTATCTGAAAAAGTGAATTGATAATACCTCACTTTCAGAAGTTGGCATGAGGTTTAAACGGGATAATGAAGATCAACTCATTTTAAAAACAGTAAAGCACTGCCCAAATCTTATAATTCTAATGCTGACAAATATCTGGTAGTTTTCCATACCTACTCTCTGCCACCCTCACTGAAAGTTAGAATTTATCTAGCCCTGCAATTATAACACTGAGTCTCAGAACGTTTAAGGAACTAGGTTAAAATCACATCTAATTAGTGATACAGACCTATATCAAATTCAAGTCTATCTGACTCCAAAGTTGATAGTCTTTCTACTACAGCATGCGCCATTGCCTGAATTTTATTTAGAAATTGTAATAATAGTAATTGTTGTATGTATTACCCTGCTACTAAAAACTATAAACATGTGTATGGCTTTATGAGTGAATAAAAAGTGCTTATCAAATATTAATAATTAAATCTAAATCACTGGCTTGGACTTGGAGCCCAGAAAATGATACACTTGGATAAATATCTTGTATGTGCCTAACTTAATATAAAGTTTCTTGAAAGGATGAGCTGTGTTTTATGCCATTTGGTATCCTCTAGTTCCTGGCTCAAGACCTTGGACGTGGAAGTTCACTTTTTAAATAAAATTCTAGGTGTTTCGTGAGTTAATCTAATGAATAGGTTTGTGTTCCAACAGGAGAGTGTGAAAGCGACAATTTTGAAATTTTTCAAAAGACTTTCATGTTTTAAAATGCATTTTTATAACATGATAATGTATGCAATAAAGATACAGTAAATCTATTTTGGTGAAAATACAAGCAGAAATTTATTGAGTAACTTAAAATTGTCATAACCAAATTTATAAGCCAGGAATTCCCAGGGGACAGTCCCCAAATCTCATTCATCTCAGTAGTCCTGACATGTAGAACACTGTCCTAGGCTCTCAATAAAAGTTTTATGAGTTGAATAGAAGCTATCATCATAGAACAGTTTTTGCTGCTGCTCAAAAAATTATCCAGATAATCTTAGTAAACTCTTCTGAGGTTTACATTTTTCAATGTAATTGCAAAACCTCCAAACTCCTTTAAGGCAAGATATTACTTACAGCATCACTTCTATATTTTTGTTTTATTTACTTGTCCACACAAGCATTAAGTTATGCATTACTTAATTTATTTTATGGTATAAATCAGCATGTGTGACTACAAGATAATTTTCCTATATTGCTTTGACAGGAGGGTCACCAATATATTTCATAGTTGTAACATTTCATGTATGTATAGACTGCATTGCATTATCTATAAAAATAATGCATTTTTGTGTCAAACAGAAATGTATGCTATATGGGTGTGTGAATATACTAAGAATAGTAAATTTCTTAAAAACCTAAAGACTAAAAGTGTAAGAGTAAAGAGTTAAAGGCCAGGCATGGTGGCTCAGGCCTGTAATCCCAGCACTTTAGGAGGCTGAGATGAGAGAAACACTTGAGCCCAGGAATTCAAGACCAACCTGGGCAAAAGAACGAGACCCAGTCTCTACAAAAAAAAGGAAAAAAAAAAAAAAAAAAAGGACAATGATAAAGCATGGATTTTTAAATTATTTACGTTTTTTTATTTTAAAATAGTTATGTGTTCACTTGATTGATAAAATGGTTTGAAATATTAATAGAAGAAAAGGACTTTTTTTTTCAGACTGACCCTATAATATTTAACTCCCCTCTTTTGGAAATGAGATGTATGGTCAGTGAGAAAGCATTGCCCAGTACATGAAAGAGGGCTAGCTATTAGAAGATAATTCAAATACAGGTTGTTGGAAGATAGCCAATTCAAAATAAAACATACATTTTAAAATGTTGACAAATATGTGGCATTTAGTATAGAATCTTCTTATGTTAAATCTGCAAATATTTTTTCTCATTTAAAATACCCAAGAAAATAATTTCTACATTAAGATGAGATTAATGAATGTATTATAGAATATAATTCTGTATTCTATATATAACAGTATATAGTATGTACTGTTATAATGTGACGACATGACAGCATTTTACCTCTGCCATTTTCCTCTCCAAAACCAGTAACTCCACTCTAATCATGAGAAAAACACCAGACAAACCCAAATTGAGAGACATTCTGCAAAATACATGGCTAGTACTCCTCAAAGTAGTTAAGGGTCATCCAAAATGAGGAAAGTCTGAGAAATTGTCATAGCCTAGACAAGGCTAAAGAGACCAAATGACTAAATGTAATTTATATGCTGTCCTGGAAGGTACTCTGGAGCAGAAAAAGGACCTTAGATAAAAACCAGGGGAATCAGAATAAAGTATGGACTTTATCTGATAATACTGTAATAATATTGATTCATTAGTTGTGACAAATGAACCATAGTGATGTAAGAAATTAACGATAGTGCTAGGTAGGGATGAAGGTATGCAGGTGGCAAGGCGGGTGGTTAGACATGCAGGTTGCATGGCAGGGGACAAGGGGATGTGGTCAAGGGCCAAGGGTCAGGACCAATAAAAACAGAGAAAAGAAACCACAACAGCAAGAACTTGAGGTTAGGGACTTTTCCCAACTGGGAGCATGCACAGAAGGTAGGAGTTTATGACCGAAGCTGAACTTTCCTTCATTAACATAGTAAAACTCACACCTCCGCCCCCCAGCGCCATGACAGTTCTGGAGCCAGCCATACAAGGATAAAAAACAGAAGGGTACATAATTCCAGGAATTTCCACCCACCTCCCTGAAAGACATGAATATTCTACCCACAGCTTAACATATTATTAGGGATTAGCATAAAGAACAGACCCTAATCCTGGGATGATGCTGTTCCTAATTGGAACAGTCTGCTTTCTACTGGCTTTGAGAGTGTACTATACTTTCTATACTCTGTCTTTAAACTCAGGGTCATCTCCATTCATGGCAAAAGACCTGTTCCTCTCTCTCTCTCAAACTTACTTTTGCTTTGCAATAAAGCCTGTGTGGAAGTACTTTGTGTCTGTCATCACTCTGTCACACTGGCCCTGCTTGCAATTCTTCCAAGCAAGAAGCCAAAGAACCAGGACACCTCCCAAAACCACACCTGACAATAGGTGAAACAATAGTGTGGATATACCAGAACCCTCTGTACTCTTTGTAACTTTTCTGTAAATTTAAAACTCTTCTAAAATTTAAAAAGTGTAAGTATTTAAAAATCAAGTGAAAAGACCACATTCTTTCCAAATGCTAGTTTTAACTGTATCTTTCATTCTTTTAAAGGAAGAAACATGGTATAATAATAAAAATAAAACGATTTGATTGAGATCCTTATGTTGTGTGACCCTGAAAAGTCATGTATATCTCTGAACTTCCTATATACTGTATATTGAATAAATATTGGTGCTTAACTATTATATACATAGTATGTATATTTATATACCTCACATATACATTTTACGTATGGTGTAGATAATTTATGCATACATTATATATATTAGTACATACTTTATACTTCACACGGTTGTAGGAGGCAGTGAACTGAAGCATATGATCTTATCTACTGATCCTTCAATGCATCAGGAGTAACACAAATAAGAAGGAGCCTTTAGCTCATTTCAATAATTACTTTCTCAAGAAAATAAAGTTAAGTACTTCCTGAGATTAAGAGTATATTTTATTCAAAAAACAAAGGAATAGCAATGCAGTACAATAATAAATCCCCATAATATTTATTTAAAATATTCAGTTTTCAAAAATACATAAATCATAAAGAGAAAAAGAATACTCTGAGATAAACACTTGGAGTATTTCAATATTAAAAATGATACCAGAATAAAACTGATAAAAGCATGCATATCGCTACTGATTTTGATTTTTGTGTCTCATTAGTTAGCATGTGAAAAAAATAATTTATCAGAGACTTAAGAGACAGAAAAAATGTCAATCTAGTGCCTTGTTAACCTTGGAATTAAGTTCAGCTGTGAGTCTTGAGACTTAATCTTGAGACTAAAATTTAATTTCTTAACTGATAGGCACAGCAATTGATACTAATTTTCAGATGACCTGGGAGAAAATTATCAATATTCTGTTGCTTTCTCTGTGTCCACTTATTCAACCTGGGTTGTCCATTTTATGAGAAATTATTTCCTGCATGAGGAGGGTATGCTTTAACCTCATGGAAAGGAAGCTAAAAGTCATCCAAGTTCTCTGGATTTTCTCTTTACTCCACAGAAAGTTTCCCCAGGAGACCATGGACAGCATTGGTGAGGCAGCAAGGAAGACAAGGCATGAAGGCCAGTGGGTGTCATTCAAGAAGGGGATGCAACTTCGTCAGAGACAAGTGGAGGCAGCGAGTCACCTGCGGCTGTGCTCACTCTAACCTGAGTCATGAGTTCAGCCAGGTGTGTTATTGCGCTCATTGAAAATGTTCTTCCCCTTCCATTTAGTGGGAAAATAGGTTAATTCTTTATGAATAAAACATACAGAAAAAAATAAATGCATGTCATGGCTTTTTCACATATATCTTCAAGATAAAGTACAGGGATTAGCAAACTGCAACTCACTGGCCAATTACAGCCCACTGTCTAAGTACAGTCCATGAGTAAGAATTTTTTTTTTACACTTTTAAATAGTTGAAAAAAAATCAAAGAAGAGTATTTTGTAGCACATGGAAATTATATGAAATGCAATAGCAGTGTACATAAATGAAGTTTTTCGGCACACAGATGTACCCATTTGTTGATGTATTGTCTACAAAGTACAATTGAGCACCTGGGACGGAGACCATATGGTTCACAAAGCCTAAGATATTTACGACCTGGCCTTTTACAGAAAAAAAAAAATTTGCTAACCCATAAACTATCATGCAAGATAAAAAATACAACTAATTAATAAAATAATAATCAGTTTATTATTATGAATATAGTATCTAAGAAGGTCAAATAAATAGTATGCTAGACCTATAAAAAGGGTGAAAAATAATTTTTAACAGCTAAGTTAAATGTAAGAAAGCTTGTTAAATTTCCACTTATCTTCACCATAGTAGGTGGTTACTAGATCAAACTACTGTTGTCCTATCATCATACTCTTTCCTAAATATGCTTTCAACTAAGCAATCAATTGACCCTTAAAATAAGTATCTATTAGAACTGTCTGATGGCAGACCCAAAAGAATAATGTCAGTATTGGTGCTATAAAAAGGGCTGTAAAACAAAATCAAGAGTATTGATTCACATGGGCTTACAATATTTTTCATGTTAAGTTTGGCCCATTAGATAAACCAGAAATGATGAGACCTAGATTTAAAAGCAGTTCTGGCAATTTATTTAGATAAATTATTTGGACATGTCAACTATACATTTTATGATTCCATCATTATAAGAAAAGCAAAATGATGGAATTAAAAGAGATAAAGTAGGTAAATTGGTTTAAATTGTGTAGATAAGAGATTTAAGACTAGGTCAGTCCCTTCTTTTAATAATCCTGCAGAGATTGCTTAGCTGCCTGTGATGTGTCACTGTGGTGACTCAACTTAAATATAAACGTTTATTTTGAGAACTTTTTCCTCCCAATTTTAATGAATTACACTTTTCTTTTTGTCAAAGTATATTTTGGAAGCTAGGGGTCAACTTTACACAGTTTAAGCAACAACATTAGCCTTCAATAAAACTTTTGAAATTTATACAACATAGAGAAGGAAGGGTTATAATTATCTGCACTTGTTAGCATATTCACTAATAAAATTGCTTTCTTGGTTATCAAATGACAACTATTATAAGTGATCATCATACAGAAAAAAAGTCTTTTTCTCTGGATAAGCATGCTGGATCCACATATCTTTTATAAAGCAATTGATACTTTGGAAATATATAGAGGTGACCCAACATCATAATATTTTTTATGCTAAAATTTAAAAGGTACAGTCAAATAATCCATGTGGGTTTATAATTACTTGTAAACAACATTTATGCAACTTTGAAAAGTACAAATTAAAGGCTAGGAATATTATTTTGCCCTAAATTATTTTCCCCCCTTTAACTGAAGGCCAAAATGAAGCTATTCGAATAGATAATATTGTACAATATGTACAATACCAAAAATGGGGGGATTTTTTTTCAATTCCATTGACCAGAATTTTATCCTGGGCTTTCAACCTCAATTCAGTGATGTTGTACAAGTTATCTTGCTTTCTTGCCTGAGATATTATAAGAATTAAAGATTATATATAAAATGTACCTAGCTTTTAGATATTGATTATATTATTTGAAATAATAGGCATCTTTGGTATAGCTTCAGGTTTTTTCCATAGTTTTTTGCCTATTTTTTATCTTTAACTCTGATATACTCATCAAGTGTTTCTTTAGTAATTCCCTTATAATTCTCCCTCATTTATCAGCAATGTTGATGCAGAATGTATGTTTTATGAAGGAATTATTAGGCAAGTCTATACCTGAGGCATTGTACTGGAATGACAGTGTTTATTTCCCATCTCTAAATTTAGTTTTGAGATATAGATATATTGATAAAATGAGAGCCATGTCGATTTCAGAGTTGCTTTTGAATGCACAATCATGGGTACACACACATTAACCTCTCTTTTTCTAGATCTGAAGATCCCCCTTGATATACAACTTCTCATCAACTACCAGGCACATAATGAAAAATATCACATGTTGATATTTTAAGTCACATATGCTATTTGTTTTTACATATCTGAGCTTGCTTCTGTCATCAATTATACAAAACTCATTCACCAGGAAGATTTAATAATTATAAAAGAAGAAGCCTTACAGTAGCATGGTTAGAAACAAAAATAGAGTTTCAAGTTATATATCTATTCCTCATTTTCTCTGCCTATAAAATGAGGAAAACACGTTTTAACCCTTCAATTTTATAATGATGTCCTTTACTCAAGACACATTGTCACAAGTCACTTTCAGGGATGGAGTTTGGTTTCAACTACCATGCTAAACAGTGACAATTATAGCTTATTTCAAGCTTCTCGAATACAATGCACACCCCTCTTTAATAATAACTATACTACTTGTGCATGTGTTTTTTATTTTTTAATTTTCTTAGGAGACAGTATAAAATGGTTAAAAGGGATAAGATGACCTGGTGCTACCACTTACTAGTTGTGAGATCTGGGACAAGTTGCCTAACCTTTCTGAGACCTTGTTTGTTTATCTGTAAGATGAAAATAATAAAACCTCAGGTTTCTTGAGAGGATTGAATGTACTGATTTGGCATCAACTAAAAAATGGACACTTATAAAAATAAAAGCTTCTCTACCCCCAGTAGCCTGTGAGCTCTTTGAAGACAGGGGCTCTGCTATTAATCTTCATAACCTTAGCCTGTAATAGAAGTATGCAATAAATGTTCATAAAAATGAATGAATAAAAAAGCAAATGGATGACTCTAAGTGTAATGTCATCTGACATATTTTCAGGAAAGGTGCTTTTGGAAATCTTCCATTTAATGAATGATTTCATTCCACTTAGGTTCAATTGAATCCAACAATACACCAAACTGTACAAGGTTCAAAATATTTCCTGTGATTTATAAACCCCAAGAGGCACCTAACCTGAAATTCAGTCCTCAATGCCATGTGAATCATACTTTTGGTGTTCTATAGCCAAGAACAACTCTTTTTCAAACTCTGGGCATCAATCTTGGCCATTTGGTTGAAGTTAAGGGACAAAAACCAATGCTTCCTAAGCTTTAGTATACATTCAACCTCCCTTGGGAGTTTATCGAAATGCAAATTATTAGGCACCACTGTTAGAAATTCTGACTGTAGGTCTGGGTAAGGTGGCTTTCAGGCAGTTATAATGTTATTAGGCTTCCCAGGCTATTCTGATGGAAGATAGTCTGAGTGTCACACTTTGAGAAATACAGAAACTCTAGCAAAAGATGGTAAGAGGTTATACTAAGTCAAGATGGTACAGAAACATTCCTTCAGGGTCTGACCCTTCCCATTCTCTGTCCCTATATTCTGGGCACTGCATACAAGTAAAGAATCAACTGAGGTTTGGGGAGGAGAAATCAGATAGATTTTTTGCCTTGGCAAATTATTGCAAGTATAATCTATCCATCCTGGATACATTTATATATGTATGCATGTATTTATAAGCATTTTTATGCACATATATCATACATTTATGATTAGATTATTGAATTGTTCTGTAAATCTCGTTATGTGATTTAAAAAATTAAAATTACAAAAGTTCTACTAAAGAAGATATGTCAATAAATAATGTCATTCAAGAAAACGTGGTGACCTAAAGCTAATAAAATTCTGTATCTTGAGATTTTTGATCTAAAGAAATGATCTCAAAACATTCTTCAATGATACCATAAAATTCTGAAATAAGTTTGCAATTTATATACACCTTTGATCATATGACTTTGGAGTGAAGAATTGTTACAATCCAAGAAATAATCATAACAACATTGACAATGTAATAATACCAGCTACCATAATTGATTGCACATGGGCATGTTCCAGGCACTTTATGGGCTCTGAGCATATATCAATTCCCCTTAAAGTTTAATAATTCTGAAGCATCCCTTATTGCTATATTTTAGACTATAAAACGAGGCTTGAATAGATTAAGTAACATGTTGAAGCATGTATGCCTAGTAGAAGTCCGACTTGGAATTGCAATTCAAGACTAAATATACCAAATACTAAAGTCTGTGCACTTATTACACTAGATTGCCTCAAACCTAATTATAATTAAAATGGTCCTCACTGGCATAACACACATGCCCATGCACACACACACTATTATTATGGTACTTTAACTTCACATAGCCAATGACATGGAAAAGTGTGCTAGATTCCATAAAGGCTGTAGAGTTTGCTGCTGAAAGATTAGAGGATTTATAAACAATCAAAACTGATAGGGAGATGAAACTTTGCCCTTATTATTTTTCATTATTGTCATCACTACCATTGTCTTCATTGACTTCATTATTTTCAAGGTCATGGGCATAATAACTATAGTGTCTCCTCACAGTGGGCAAGACACTATATGAATCCTGTCTTCTTCATTTCATTTTAGCCTCTCAACAACCCTGCAATTACCATTTTTCAGATGATAAAATCAAGTTTAGAAGAGGCTAAAGATGATGAGTTAGCAGTCTCTGGAGACAGATTCCGTCCTGGGTGTGAAAAGGGTTTATCAATAGAGCAGAACACAATAACCTCCCTTCCCCCACACTGGACCCTCCATCCACTGTTCCTTACCTCTAACCCACAAGGATACACTCATAAGGACCCAGAATATTTCAATGAATTGTTTTTAATACCCCAAGGTTGAATTGCAAAGGTAGTTCTTCTCTGCTCTTCACTTTCCCTTTCTCCTGGCTTCCTTCTTAAGGAAGTTGTTACTGAAATATTTACTGGATGGAGCATCCTGACAGAGGACATTTCCAAGTGGTAAATAATAACAAGTAAAATAACAATAAGAACAATGATTCTTTTCTTGCTACATGAGAATACATCTAACTCATCTCACCTTCAAATCGCTTACTCATTGTAAGTACCTCTATGTACTTGTGTATTGAAAACACATTATCTGCTCTGGATACTGCCCCAAAGGATGTCACTCTGAAGATATTTTTTTGTTTGTTTGTTTTATCAGCCATACTGCAGATCATTTCAACAAACCCTCTTTTCCTCAGTTTCATGGTAGCAAACAAATATAGCGCAGTAATCCTTCCATACATATTTATACTTCTCTAAGTATATTCACTAGTATGGTGAGATATTAGTGTCTGTTGACTACATTGCAAGATGACAAGTAAATGCAAAAGCAGAATAGGATACTAACTTTGTATCTCTTAGGAACAAATGCTAAATGCAAATTGGCAAGTGTATATGATTTAGCACATGCTCTCTGGTGAAAGACTATGATCAAACATACAATGAAAACCTATCTAACCAATAATGCACCATCTACCCAGGTGTGAATGACATGGTATTTGCCTCTTTATACATGTACACAGAACATACATACAGGTATAATAAGTGTATTTTTCTGTGTAAAGGTGCAGAAAAATGCAATGGCTTTGAGAAATGATAATATTGCACAAGAAAGAGGTGATTTGTGATTTAATTCTTAAGTGTCTGAAATTGACTTAAAGTATTGCTCCATTAAAATTTGTATAAAGTTGTGAAGGACATCTACTGTAAGCATAAGTGTTATATGATGTAATATATTCATATATTACCATGCAAAATGAGGCTTTTCAGAAGAAAGCTGATTAATGTTAAAATATAAAAAATATTATCTGTGTCCACAGACAAAACCATGTGATAAGCTTAAAAAACAATATACGATTCTTGATTTGACTTTATACTATCTTATGATTATAACGTTTTTGCCCTTTGAAAGTAAAAATGGCTACAGAAAAAATGTGATTTATTGTTTTCCAATAAAGAAGACACAATATATTTTTCAGCAATTAAATCTAGTCATGACTACATATACAATTTCAGCTATTCATTGATTAAGGTAATTGTTTGCAATAAAGAAAAAAACCTCTGAGCAGGTTTCAGAGTTAATTTACATTGTTTTAAATGAGTAAGAAGTTTATATGTAGAGGGTTTTAAAGAGATATTCCCTGAAGGAACAAGCAGTATTACAAGATAAAATTCAATTATATAAAATACAATTATACAATTATTGATGTTTTTCACTAAGTATATTCTCTTAATCACTTGCATTAGCATTAATTTAATTTCAAGTTTAATTTCATTATGAAATATTGATTTTTAATAGTACATATAGACTTGGCCCCAGATAAATGAGGGAAAGCCACATCTCAGTAAACATTTGCTTTATCTAGTAAAAGAGAAGGAAGTTCACAGGCAAACAGAATATGCTAATCCTCAAGAAACAGACTTTTGTAATAATTGCTGAAAAAGCTAAAAACCATTTTTCATTCTTGTAACCTTGAATTGAGCTAGGGAAGTACCTGCAAAATACTTTTTCTCCACTACAATGCATTGTGCAATACAAGCACAGTATGTTATAAGAGAAGAAACACACTGGCAATCACAATAACTTGGTTCTGGAGCCAGTTTGCTATTTTACTAGCTCTGGACAAGTCATGCCACTTGTCTGGGCCTCAGTCTAGAAAGGACCAGAGGGCCCAAACTGAGGAATGCAAAGCTGCATCGGGCTTGCAGTTGTGTTTTGTATAAACTGCACAATACTTAAGATTTTTGAGGCAAGGTGGAAAAAACAAATCAGGAGTTTACATATAAAGAGAGAGGAAGATAAAGGTGGGGTGTGGCGGGAGAAAAGGCAATGGTGAGGCCAACAGAGACTGGATTTGGGCTTCTCTTGAAAAATCAGAGAAACGTGGCAACAATTAGCTTGAGCAGAGTTTTCTCTGCCCTCTTTAAACAGGCTTGTCTTTCCAGTTGCACCTCATCCCAGCGGTGATCTCCACGCTGGGGCAAAGAGCCTGTTGTCATTTTCATTTCCCTGGTAATAAAACTTTCCATAGAGCAGAATCATATATTTGCTATACTCTTGTTTCTGTCAGAATGAGAAAGTACTCATTTCCAATGTCTTCTAGGCAGCCACAGGCATTGGGGTGTGCGTCTTCCTGACCGCACCATCTAAATAATGTTCCTAATAACTGTGATTCCAAGTCTGAGCCACATTGACCTGAAGCCTGAGGCCTTTCTTCCTAACTCAAACCCAGCCATAACTCCCCAAATAATTAAAGTTACAATTATAATTTTGCTTATAAACTAATTAGACCCCTACCATAATTGGACTTTGCGCAAAAGAGGTTCATCCAAATTGTTATAAGGTCAGTCTGGAAAGGCAGGGAAAAAATGAACACCTTTTACGAAAAACCAAAAATCAGCTTAGCAGCAAGCAGTCTACTTGTAGCCTGTAATCCACCAAGCCAAGAGTGCAAAAGATAACCCTCTTCCTTGCTGCCTTTGTATCTTCTATCTCTCTCTCTCCCATGGCTTCTCTCCTGCTTCTCATGGTGTTTACTTACTGCTCAAGAAGACATCCTTCAAATCATCCAACAACGAGGTGGCGTGGCCCACGTACCTGCTATCTGGAAGGGACATGTGGTGTGTAAGAGGCACTGGACAGAGAAATCAAGCAGGGGCTTCCATTCGAGTCTCAATCGAAAGTCTTGAAATCTAATTTCCAAAATTAAAGGCTTATATTTGCTGTTAACCTACTTCTCATTGTAATTATTCGATGTAGTTTACTCAAGCATAAATACCAGAATAAAATTGCTATTAAGTGGTGATTAATGTTTTTACCATTGAGAATGCCAGCTAGCTTCAAAATATCTTTTCTAAATCAATACTCACGAAGCTTCCGTGGTTCTGACAAGCATATGTACACTCCTTCAGCCTGGAAGTGATTGAAGTTACTGCTTATATAACGGCTCTGCCATCTCAGGCCTCTCAGGACCTACCTTTCAAAGGATCATCCCCCACAGGCCAGGAGATCATTCTCATCTATAGACCAGCTTGTGTTCAGAAGTAGAATCAAAGCTAAGATTTTCCACAAGAAGAAATTATTTCAGTATTGTCCCTGTGCCTCTGCCACATTATGCTACCCTAGGGCACAGCCACATAGCATTTCCCATCATGATGTCCTTCAGTTGGATGCTTCCGAGAAAGGCAAGCGAGCCGACAGAGGGATAATGTTGGGAGTAGTTACCAGAGCACAATACAGGGAACGTGACTATTACTACACCAGTTTTGTTCCTAGAGAACTGCTTTCACCATGTCATTTATCTGCCTAGAAATGACAATGGCTTTTATTTTCAAGAGCACTAAGTCTACATAACTTTGGTTGCCATTGAAACATGTGGACCTCAGGGTCACATCTGCCTTCATGATCTCATTGCCTACAACTCGTATGAACCCTGGGTTCCATCCAGCTGGGTTCTGTCCAGCTATGGAAGCCCACATCATTTCTGATTCAAACTGAAAGATGGTTTCTCTCAATCAAGACTGTTAGTTCTCATTTCAAAGATGCAAGATGCATACTACTTATGGAAATATGAGAAATCCTTTTTGATAGCTCTTTGTGCCCAGTTTTGAAGAGCCTGAAGAAGTGACCAACACAATTTCACAAAGCCATGCTTTCATAAAAACTGTTATGACAATCCTCTTGCTCTTTTCCCCAGTTTTCTTACTCAGACTCAGACCTATAAACCACTCACAAATCAAATACAAGTGGGAGAAAAAATGAAAATCAGAACACAGAGAAGCCAGAGGATATGGGTGTTTTGTAGTAATTTGTAGCTACTGGAAGGGTACAATTGGAGTTGAAGCAGCCAAAAAATCCTACTTCCCTCCTGCTTTCATCTCTTTTTTTCCATTCCAACTGCCTTTCCCCTGGCTCTCCACACCCACCCAAATAGAGATAATTCTAAATGTAGTTGTGGTACTTAACTATGGCACAACCACAAACCTGAAACACACACACACACACACACACACACGCAAAGTGTAAATAAATATATTGCTATTAGAAAACTTGTATTCCATCTATTTTTTTATATGGCTACAGCCAGACCTAGGGTGAAATGACTTAGGATGATATTTGCCAATAATTGATGTCTTACCTTTAAAAAGATATCTATGAGTGGATAAATATCTAATCATCAAAATGCTATGCAATATAAGTGATGAGATGACTTCTTTACATGAATGCATGGGTTCAGAATTAAAAAACAAACCTTAAGCTTTTGACAGTTAATAGTCCATTTCTTGTTTTCAGGGAGTAGAATTGCATAGGAAGGGACATTGGGGGAAATTATGGACTAACTCAGCTTTTCACTTTACAAAATAGGAATACTAGTCTCCATCACCGTTAGAGTATATGGATTCAATGAAACATATCATATCCTTATAATAAATCTATACAAATAAAAGGTGCTATGTCTGTCATTTCAAGATTTATACTTATCATAATATTTAAAAAATTTTTTTAAAAAAAGAACTTCTTGAGAAAACTGAACACTATAACTCTGGAAAAATGCAAATTATTGCCAGTAGAATAATGCAGGAAGCAGTGCCACGTTTGCCATTCATAGTAGGACAGAATCTACTTTATGAAATTGCACCCCCATGTTAGATGTAATAACACCCTGGAATCAACTACATACTCTTATAATCTACTGGTATTCTCTTACAAGTCAGAGCCTTTAGAGAACTAAGACCTTGTCCCTAATTCTAAACTTGAGCAACACTTTCCTTTCTTTCAGAGATGTCTTTGCTTAGCAAGGGAAAGATTTCTTTTGTCAAACTTCATAAAAACAACTTTTAAAGGCTTCGATTGGCATTCTGGCTTGACACATTGGAGCAAGTGAGTGGCTGTACTGATGAATCCGAGCACTAATTGAGCATGCAGGAGAGAGGTACACAAGGGAAAGTGCACAGAGGTAAACTGAGCACTCACAGTATGTTAAATACTGTGCATCCTGCCTTATAGCTTATCTCACTAATCATATATGGTCACGGAACAATATTTACTAAAATGGCTATGAATATCTCTATAGCACAGGTGAGAAAACTGAAGTTTCAAAGGTGGATGATGAAAGAAAGTTTTAAGCCAGGGCTGATTGAATCTAAAAGCTGCCATCTTTCTACATGCTAACACATTCTTTCAAATCAGAAGGAAGATAAAAGTCAATAATAAAATAGATTTTAAAAAATTAAAACCACTAGGAACTCCACTCTGAAAATGTATTACTAATGTGTTTGCAATATTTAATATTGTTTGACATTATACTATTAGAGATGATAAATAAAATTACTTTAATCCAATATAATTATCAAGTTATTTAATGAACACTATAGATAGTATTTTTGAAAATATCAAAACACTCTCTATATCATATATATTATAATTAATGCAATATGTCTCAGTTATAAATTAGTTTTTTAATTTTTTCTAGGACCATGATTTAGAATTATATGGTGTTATTAATATTTTCTTTTCCGCCTTTTTTTAAAGAAATAAAGTACTTGCTTTTATAAAGCATTCTTCAAAAGTGAGAACATGCATCCCAAAGCAATTGTAATCATGTCTATAACTTGTTAAGCTACATTTTCCCCTGAACAGCACTTGCCAAGTTTCCCATACAATATATTTAATATCTTTCTCTTAGCTGGGATAGGGATAAGAATAAAATAATGTATTCATTGTCCTTTGAGGATTGAGCAACGATAAGAAAACCAATGATGTTGTCAATCCCTTTTATCATAAATTACCATTATCCTATACTCTTTAGGACCATAATTACAGCTCATCTTAATTACTACCATTTTTCAGATAAGGCACTGGTGTCAGAGAGGTTAAATAATTTGTCCATGGAACTCAGCAAGGGGATAATTGAGCCAGGATTAAACCCAGATATTCTATAATATATATCTGCACTTTTATATCTGTTCTTCTATGCCCCTCAACCTTGTGTCTCATACATTGTCGTACAATTCAAACACATATAACATTCAGAAAAGAGAGAAAAAGCCTTCATTTTTATTTTAACTCTCTTTAATAAAATGTTACATATTGAAGTAAAGGTTACTTCTTTCCTATGAAATTTTAGAAAAAGGTCTGAAGGAACTTGACTTCCAAAAATATGGCCATTAGTTGGTTCTAAGTTTGTAGAAGAGCAATGGAAACTCTTTCACCACTAGTAAACAATGAATTATAAAAAATCACCAATGTGATATCCATGGGTTGTGAAAAAAAACATATCTAGTCAAATGATTTGAGAAGGAGTAATGTTTAGTCATTCATTTTACTGCAGAAATTAAGAATCTCAACACTTCTTTCCTGTTAACACATAAGACTGGGGTTTTGCCCCTGATTTTGCTGTTATATGATCTGCTCTAAAATCAAGATGCTATTAGAAATATAAATTCCAAATTATACCCCCTTTTCAAATGCCCTGAATTCGGGTGACCTCATGCCCTTGACAAACGTCAACCAATCTTCCCAACACTCCTACTGTGACCAAATGTAACCTCCTGTTTCCTCTCAACATACTGCTCCCAGGAGAATCTGCAAATAGATCCGATTTGGGATATGCAATGAAACATATGTTCCACTTCTCAGTTGACTAATGACAAGTATTAAGGGGCTTCCTGGTCTCACATAGCAAAAGCAGAAAAATCAGCATAGCAATGACATGTCAGGGCTCAAGGTCACAAGATGGTGGTTCTGGATTGAGGGCAGTTGTGCCTCCCGCACCCTGTGCTGTTTCACTCCACGAGTCTCCAGTTTCTCCACTAATCACTGTGGCACCACAGGGCCTGGTGCCCCTCACGTCCTCACCAGTCCCAGTCCCAGGGGAGCAAATATGAACACAAATATCTCTTGTCAATTTTTCCAAATGCACTAACCCTTCCTGCATCCCCAAGAAAGCTCCTAGATAAAGGTATAATAAACTCTTCTTCTGGGAGGGAATAATAAACTCTCAGACTATTTTTAACTTAACTTCCCAAAGCATTTCACTTGCAAACACCAGAAAATAGAGCCTTTCTTAACATAGCATATCAGAATGTGTTTTAAACCCCTAATTCCAAACAGCACAACCTAATACATATTCAAAGCCCCAGCTCTCTGCAAGTTACACTCTCTTTAATTCCCTGGTCTCCTCATCAAAGTCTTGCTAGAAGAAATGAAAGTTTTTCATTTACTTTTGCTTCTTCTGTCTACCCAGCAGCTCTCAGAGCAGAAAGCTACTTACTGAAACTTTATTAGGTCCAACTCAGGAAATTTAAGACTCTAAGTTTTGTGGCTTCACCTGACTTCCTCAGCCCTGAATGGGGTCCTCTCACTGTAGGACAAATTTGTGAGCTTCAGTTCTCAAGTCCATCTGGGTCAGGAACAGACAGCCTGCTTTGTCAAGTACCCAAGATAAAAGGGAAACAGAGAACTGTGTAGTGAGTACACAGAGGGCTAAAGATGGCTTTGTTCTTTTCATCCTCCCTGCTAGGGAAGGCTGGATAGGACATATTACTTCTGGAGTTCAGACTGCTCTTGTTTCATTCACCACATAGCATTTCTCAAAGAAGAGTTAGTTTTCTGACTCTCCTGCAGGCCTGAACAATTACTCATTAATACCAGGATTCTATTACCAAAAAGGTTCCATGACCACAGCATAAGACATCAATTTAATCCACAAGAAGTCAAGGTAAGGACCACATTGTCTATCTCTGTCTAAAAAAAAGTATAGTTTGTCATTGATGCATAGCAATAATCCAAGGATTATATTTATTTTTCTAAAGAAATGGTTATTCAGGCATATCTCATTTTATTGTGCTTTTCTTTATTGTGCTTCACAGATACTGTGGTTTTTACAAATTAAAGATTTGTAACAACCCAGTGTCGAGCAAGTCTACTGGTGCCATTTTTCCAACTGCATGTGCTCCCTTCATGTCTCTTTGTCACATTTGGTAATTTTCATAATATTTCAAACTTTTCCATTATTATTACATTTGTTATTGTGACCTGTGATCAGTGATCTTTCATGTTCCTACTGTAATTGTTTTGGGCATCACAAACCACTCCCAAATAAGATGGTGAACGTAATGCACAAATGCTTTGTGTGTTCTGACTGCCACATTCATCAACTGTTCCCCGAGCCATCTCCCTCTCCTTGGGTCTTTCTATTCCCTCAGGCACAACAATATTCAAATTAAGCCAATTAATAACCTTACAATGGCTTCTAAGTATTCAAGTGAAAGAAAGAGCGACATATTTTTCACTTTAAATCAAAAGCTTTAAGTGACTTAGACTTAGTGAAGAAGACATGTTGAAAGCTGACATGGACAAAAAGCTGGGCCTCTTGTGCCCAAGAGTTAGTCAAGCTGTGAAGGCCAAGGGAAAGTTCTTGAAGGAAATGGAAAGTGCTACTCTAGTGAACACATGAATGATAAGAAAGTGAAGCAGCGTTATTGCTGATGTGAAGAAGGTTTGAGAGTTCTGGGTAGATCAAACCAGCCACAACATTCCCATAAGCCAAGGCTAACACAGAGCAAGGACCTAGCTCTCTTCAATTCTATGAAGCCTGAGTAAAATGAGAAAGCTACAGAAGAAAAGTTTGAAGCTAGCAGAGGTTGGTTCGTAAGATTTAAGGAAAGAAGTCATCTCCACAGCATAAAAGTACAAGGTAAAGCAGCAAGTGTTGATGTAGAAGTTGCAGCAAGTTATTCAGAAGATCTAGCTAAGATCATTGATGAAGTTGGCTACACTATACAATAGTCTTTCAATGTAGAGGAAACAGCCTTCTACTGGAAGAAGATGCCATTCAGGACTTTCATAGCTACAGAGGAGAAGTCAATGCCGGGTTTCAAAGCTTCAAAGGAACAGGGCACCTCTCTTATTAGGGCCCAAGGCAGCCAGTGACTTTCAGTCGTAGCCAATGCTCATTTACCATGACAAAAATTCTAGGGCCTTCAAGAATGATGCTTAATCTTCTCTGCCTGTACTCTATAAATGGAACAATAAAGCCTGGATGGACAGCACATCTGTTTCCAGAGTGATTTATTGAGTATTTTAAGCCTTCTGTTGAGACCTACTTATCAGAATAAAAGGTTTCCTTCAAAATATTGCTGCTCATTGACAATGCATCTGGTCATACAAGAGGTCTGATGGAGATGTACAAGCAGATTAATATTGTTTTCATGTCTTTAACACATCATCCATTATGCAGCCAATGGATCAAGGACTAATTTCTACTTTCAAGTCTTATTATTTAAGAAATAAATTTTATAAGGCTATAGATGCCATAAATAGTGATTCCTGTGATGGATTCAAACAAAGTATGTTGAAAACGTCTGCAAAGGATTCACCATTCTACATATCATTAAGAACATTTCTCATTTATGAGAGGAGATCAAAATATCAACATTAACAGGAATTTGGAAGAAGTTGATTTCAACCCTCATGAGTGACTATGAGGGGTTCAAGGCATCAGTGAGGAAGTAACTGCTGATGGTGGAAATAGCAAGAGAACTAGAATTAGAAATGGAGCCTGAAAAAGTGATTAGATTGCTGCAATCTCATGATAAAACTTCAATGGATGAGGTGTTGCTTCTTATGGATAAGCAAAGAAAGTGGGTTTTTGAAATGGAATCTACTCCTGGTGAAGATGCTATGAACATTGTTGAAATTGACAACAAATGATTTAGAATAATCCTTACACTTATTTGACAAAGCAGTGGCAAGATTTGAGAAGAATGACTCCAATTTTGACAGAAGTTATACTGTGGGTTAAATGCTACCAAACAGCATTGCATGCTACAGAGAAATCTTTCATGAAAGGAAAAGTCAATCGATGCAACAAACTTCATCCTTGTCCTGTTTAAGGAAATTGCCACAGTCACCCCAACCTCTAGCAACCACCACCCTGATCAGTCAGGAGCCATCAGCATTGGGGCAAGACGCCTCCACTGGCAAAACGATTACGACTCGCTGAAGGCTCAAGTGATTGTTATCATTTTTTGGTGATAAAGTATTTTTTAACACATTGCCACACTAGAAAAAAAAGTTTTTTTCCTTGTGGCCATGGTGTTTTATTACAAAAATAGAATAAAAACTTCAAAAACAACATGATCCTTTATAATTTAATGAAAGATTTGTTATTTTTTATTGTTTTCTCTGCATGAGTTTTATGCAACTTGAAAAATGGTTCTCACTGCTTCCAAGATGAAGAGACATGTGTGTTATATAAGCTTCCCAAGGCCCTGGGCTCAAAACTAGCCTGAGTTAAATACAACTCACATGGCAGTTAATGTATTAAATTAAGGTATGTACATTGTTTCTCAAGATATAATGCTATTGCACATATAATAGATTATAGTGTAAACAACTTTTATATGCGCTAGAAAACCAAAACACTTTTGTGAATAGCTTCACTGAGATATTTGCTTCATTGTGGTGGTCACAGAAATCGTATCTCTGAGGTGTGCCTTGTAAACAGGCTAAAGAAATTTTAGCAGTATTTATTTTAATACAGACCCCTGTCATCTCAAAACACCTGGTAAACAACGAGTTACTGTTTGATACTGCCAGTTGATTTTTGAAAGCCTGTGTAGGATTTTTAGGGAAAATACACAAGGCGTTTTCCCAGGCAGGAGATAAACTAATGCAATAGCACCCCTTTGTGGTGATATAAGGGTATACGACTCATAATTAACATGATTAATTTGTAAGGGTCTTTTTTTTTTTTTAGAATTTCTATAGAATTATGTTGAAAAGGCCTAAAGACTCATCTAGAAATCCTTTCCCTTGTCTCAGGCAGAACCACACTAGTATCATCTCACCAATTTGGAAATTTACTGTGGTTTTAAAGGTCTCCAAAGGAAAGATTCCATGACCTCTCCCCATAAAACATTCCAAGTTTTTACTTTCAGGTCTAATAAAAATACTTTATACAACAGCATGCACCCATTTCCTCTAGTTAAACCTGCCTCTTTGGTTGAGATGAGAAACAGATGGTTCTGTCCTTTTTATTCCTTGATGTCTACGTACACCGTTAAGGCCATGGAGACAGAATCATAGCAAAATTGTACGAAGTGGATTTAGTCAGATGAAGTCATCATGATCTATCTATAAGACCTTCCAAAGAAGCACCTGCCAATATCACGTCCACTGTTTGCAGCAGAAGATGTTTTAATGGGCCCGAATGTGCAGAGCAGATTTCTTCATTTGAAGAACCCTACATCCTCCCCTCATGTGAGGTGAATTGCTGCAGTCTCTGTAGACTTGCACAACAACCCAACTCAGAGGAGGTGCTCGAACTGGTTTCAAACAACTAGAGGCTTTGGAATAATAGTACCTATTTATCTAACCTTTTCACCCTTTGCACGTCATCTGACTGCTTCGACAAAACTGAAATAAAAATTTTCATTTTTCTCTTTACTTTTATATGTCTCTTTAAAGTTTAGCATAATTATACCTTTTCTACTACTGAACTGAAGGCTACATTGAATTTTCTCCAATTCAACATTTTAAAGATTAATAAAATTTTGAATTTTTTATTATTTGCTTTTGCAATTCTCAATGGTTTTTAAGTCATACAACGAACTGAGGTCTTTCCAGAACATTCTGGATACTTGTTTTCACAGGGTTGACACTAACAGTACCGTGTTACTTTGAGTAATTAAAAATGTAAACTTCTAGTTTGACCTCTAGATAGGGTTTGTTTTTATAATCCACAGTCCATGGAAATATATCGAGATTAGCTTTGCCCATGAGTGCCCATGGAAATGAGTTTTTAAGGGATGAATTAAACATAATGACATCTCATTTATGGCAGGTAAGGATGTAATATGCAGAGACTTATTTTGAAGCCTTTAATTTTAAAAGAACACAGTATAATAAAATCCAAATTCACATCCCATCCTAACTTTTGATCTCTTCTCTAAAAAGGAAGAGACAGAATCAGGGAAAATAATAATAATAAATATCCATTTCGTAAGTTCCTGTACCACATGCTTTATGCCTGCAGGTAGATAATATATATTGTAAAAGAACAACTAACTGCATTTTCCTGCATGAAACCTCACTAAACATTAAATATGGGTCATATACTCATTTTGTAGTTTGTTGGTATTCATATTTGTCCTTAATCTTGTTATATTATGTCCATAGTTAATGCATATTTAATCTATTTTAAGCTAAAATTGTGGGGGGAGGAGCAGGGACACCAACTGGGACACAATGATTTTTTTCTTTATTCATTCATGTATAAACATTTCCCTGCATTAAACTTGTGACTGTCAAATGACTTCTAGTTTGAACAAATGTAGCCATGGTAGCTTTGGAGGTCCTCTCGCTCCCTCTAGTGGTGATGAGCTGTGTGAGAAATGTGCAGTATTTATTTATTCCGGAATACCCAAAGGAGTGCAGCTGAGGCCTACAGAACATTGTATTGAGACTGAGATGAGAGAGGTTCAAGTCCCAGATCTGCCATTTCTCACTCTGAACTTGAGACTTCACTTGACTTTTTGTTACCCAGTTTTCTCATCAGACATAGAATGATGACTATGATTTGCAGGATCGTTCTGATGGTCACATGAGAAAACGTTAGGTCAAATGCATTTAGACATTGATAAAACATAATTAGATTTCTTTCTCTTTTTTTCTTCTTAAGAAAATACAAGAGATATAATCTATTCAATCAATTGGTTTGATCCTGCATTGGAAAATTCTAAGGCAGGTCCTGTGGTCCCTGCCTACTTGTACACAGGGTATTTAGAGTGGAGGAATCTAGAGGAAAAAGCCTAAACCAAGTGCTCAAACATCAGTCCCAGTGATGCAACAAACTGCCATCACGTGCCCTGTGATTCTCTGCGAAGGCCACCACTTGTAGTTTTCTTGCTAAACATGGTTAATGCCAGTCTAATCACAAGGAAACGGACAACTCAAAACTGAGGTACATTCTGGAAAATGTCTACTCTGGACTCTGGAAATGTCTGTGTCTTGAAAGACTAAAGAGGTTGGGAAATATTCGTGGTTAAAGGAGATTTGAAGAATAAAAGAAAGAAAGAAAGTGTGAGAACTAAATGCAATGTTTCATCCTTGATTGGATCCTTGGATTAGGGAAAGGCCTGATATCAGGGCACTTGTAGAGATTTGAAAATAAGCTTTTTATTAGACCATAGTATTGAATCATTATGGATTACTCGATTGCTTTTTTGAGTTTGACTGTTTAGATGAATATTCTTGGTCTTAGGAGACACATGTTCAAACATTCAGAGATGAAGTGGCATGATAAAAAAAATGTGTGCGTGTGTGTATGTAAAAGTATGCACATTGTACTAGCCTTTCAACTTTTCTGTCATTCGAAATTTTTCAAAATAGAAAAAATTGTGAAACAAACAAATGAATGCTCTTAGGTATTCTATTCATTGAAGATTCATTTGGGTTAATAATGTCCTCTTTTGTAATGCTAATTATTCTGCAAAGGGCTCTTCTACAATCCTCCTGTCATCTGAGTTTTAAGGGAGATGATCTCAGGGAACCAGAATTTGAATTATAAGGAGACAGCTCCTCAGCAAATTTCTCCTGAATTTTGTAGACGGATCAGTTTCCCCTTTTGTAAAATGGGATAATGATCATGCTAGTGCTTCCTCATTCTCCCAGAGCTTTACCACTTGCTCTTCATCCTCTTATCATTTTTCCTCTAATTTTTCCCACCTCAACATTTGTTATCCTGTAATGCTAAATTGCTTGCATTTGTCTGACAAATTGTATGGCTTCAGACTTCTCACTCCTTTGGGAATGTTCTTACTTCTTCCTGTAACAGCTTTTTACCCTCTCTCATTAAAATGTCCCTCAAGTGTCACTTCCTCTTTCTGTAAAGAGGTGTAAAGACCACCTTCAGTGGTCTCCTCAACACTCACAATTAATCTCTCTGTCTTCTGTCTATGCTCTTCTTCATTACACGGAATTGCAAATATCTGTGTGTGTGTGTATACACACACATACATTTTTTGGCTTCTTTATTGGGCTGAAACTTCTTTGAACACAAGGAGTTTGTAGCACACATCTTGCAAACTCAAGCATCTAGTAAAACATCTGGTGCTTAGCAGGTAGACAATGTGCATTTGTTGACTGACTATATGAAAGCAATTTGTAAACTCTAAAGTACTAATGTTAATTACTGCAAAATGTCAATGACAGTGACACATGGTAGTTTCTTAGTGTTTGGTTGGTGGTACAAGAGAAGGTAGGCTAAACAGGGGACAGGGGACACACAGTGTGGATGATTTTGTGTAAGGTAGATGATTTTAGAGCATAGAGGCTTTGGAAAAAGAAAAAGGTAAAATGGCCAAAAACTTATTTTATGTACTCTTCCCTTTTGCCTAGACCCCAGACAGCTGTTTTCAGAGCTGTGGCGTGTGAAGTTGCCAAAGCAGTATTAGAAAGTTTGCACCTAGCAGCATCCTCCAGGGAATCCTGTTTCCTCAGGTCCTGACACTCCACCCAAAGCCCCTGGGAGTAGCTAAGAGGGAGGGGAAAAGTGAGGGACAGGATGAGGAGGGAAGAAGGACATGATCTGCTCTAGTCCAGACCAGACCCTTGGCCTCACTTTCTCACCCTATTTCTTTCCATCTAGGTGATGCATATTGAAATGTACCACTAATGCTGAGACCTGGAGGTAGGACTCACCCCTATTTATCAAGTAGGGAAAGAGGACGTGCTGCCCTCTTCTGGCAGCTTTAGCAAATCTTCACACAGCTCATCAGATTCTTGGTAACTTGTGTTCAAACAGTCCCGTTTCTGTAACTTAAATTGAGAAGACAATCGTTACAGCAGGGAGGGAGACCTTTTAATTCAATAAACTATAGTATCAAACAGCTGTTTGTCACTGAGAGTTCTGATGCTTTTTTAAAAAAAACCTTTTGCCTTTGTTTTTGAGTTTGACTGCCAAAGTATTTTTAGAAATACTATGGGCATGTAACACCTGCCAAATCACCCAATGGGCAAGTTCTCATGTGTTTAGGGCCTGTGCTCAGCAACGCTAGGGCTAAACAATAGGAAAAAAGAGAGAAACAACAAGCCAGAAAAGAGTAGAGTTTAGCTTTGATAAATTTAATGCAAAATTTTGTAAAGAGAAAAATCTAAATACAGTTTAGAATTTCTGTAGACATTATGTAAGTTTTGTGTTGTCTTAAAAGAAAAACATTCTATATTGAATGATTTCTGGGGAGAAGACTTCGTAATTACTTCTGATCTCAGCGACTGTAAAGGTCTTAATTCACTCCAATCACGGTTTATGTTCTGTCTGAAATACATGCTTGTACCATTTAAGTATAGAACGTTTTTCTAGAATGGTTTCCATGATACACTATTTCTCCTTCTGTTGATAAAGCTGCTTTTAAAAAAAATCAATTTTTAGGTATGAGTTTAATAGAGATTTCTCTTCTAATGTGAACTGCAGCTATTGTGTTGTCTCTCTTGTGGGTACCTTGTGGGTACTTGCATTTCAGTTCTCTTCTCTAACTTTTCCCTCCCATTCTCAGCAAGCAGGTAAAACTAGTTAATTAACTTGTGGCCATATGTAGCCATATGTGATAACTGCATGCAGAGCCACAGTCATGAGCCCAATGCATTTGCAAATGATCCTAACAGTGTTACAGTGGCATAGCTGTTTCCACCCTTAGCATTTACTTATTCATTCAACATGTATTGAGACAGCTAGAAGTTTCCAAGATGAAAATACACATTCCCAGCTTTTGAGGAACCTACATTCCAATGCAAACAATGATAGGCTGTATTTTTAAAACTAAAAGCAGGGATGTGCCTTGGAATAATGAAAGAGGAGTTCCATGTTCAAATATATTTGAAAAACATGCAATATTATATCCCTCTCTTTGCACATCAGAAAACTGAAAAACACTGAATGTAAAGAAATTTACTTAACCTGAGTTTCCCCAAACATCCCTCAGATAATGTTCCTCTCTGATATGAAAATAAGGTTATTCACGGTTATGAACAATAAGTATAGGGATAGACCAGAGATCGGAGAAAGGAGATCAGTTTGGGAAAGCTGGGACAGCCTCACAGGTGGGAGAACACACTTGGTCCCGGACTTGAAGGATGAGCAATAGTGTGCCTGGAGTCGAGGACTCGGGAGGTTGTTCCAAGGAAAGGAAGCTTTAGGCAACTCTGGGAGGTTTCCCTCGAGTATTTAAAAGTGAGACAGAACCATGGAGGGCGTATGGATGGGCATGAGTGTAGAAGGTGGATGGTGGCAGGTGGGGGATGAGGACGCTGAACAGGAAGGCCCAGGCTAGCTCACACAGGGCCTTGAACTCCAAAGTAGTTTATCTTCCATTCTGCAGGCAATGGGCAGCCCTTACAGAATTTTGCACAGGGAAGTCAACACGTGGTCACTCTCCCGTTGGTGTGCAGAACAGATCTGAGCGCAGAGGCTGGGTCTGGAGACTGAAGCTGGGGAAAGGGTGAGGGACACTAAGCCCATCACCAAGCCACACAGCTCATCTAACGAGACATGTTTGGACTCCAGAGAAAAAAGCACAAATCATAAAGCTGCCAGAGTGGTCCCACTCCCCCTCTCTCCTGTGCTGGTGTCCTAGGCTCCTCCTTCTCCCCCCGTGCTCCATGCATTCTTAAAGGCCAGAGATGATGCTTTGCACTTCTTTGCTGTAACAAAATGTTTAAAAGGGCCTATGTGCTGAATAAATGAATGCCTGAAAATAAGTATTCACATTTAACACTTCCAGTCTAAAATGTGCTTTTATGGTCGTTACTTATTTCTCATAGATGTAAAAATCAAAAGAGTTGGAAATTCCATGAGGTCTGGAGACAGTGGCTATCAGATATAAGTGCTCAACTCTTCAAGGGTACCTTGTTTCATTATTTAGGTTTATATCAGACAAGAGAAAGCACAGATTGCCTTCTTCCCTTGACTGTACCTTGAATCATAAACAACCTTGGCTCTGTTGGCTTCTCCTGAAAAGCCTCTACCCCTTTCATATGCAAAGTTGACTGGGTTGGGTAGGATTACTCTTGACACCTTTTGGTCCTTCAAAAAGCTTCCTCATTTTCCAGGAAGGAAGTCATTAAATGCAGCGTTCCAAATACCATCCCTGTCAAAATAGCTGACAACCAGGGATTATTAACTAGCTCTAATATAGCATTTACTGTAGAAAACAAATGCTTTGAAGTGACAATATGATTGTTCCTCCCCCAACCCTCTTTAAAGTGACTCTTCATAGGATTGCTGTGGAAGCTCAGAAGCCAGATAAATCTTGGTGAATACATTGTCTTTTCTGGGTTGTTGGTTAAAACTACACTAGTATTCTAATTTTTTTTAATTTTTTTAATTTTTTTTTTTTTGAGACAGAGTCTCACTCTGTTGCCCGGGCTAGAGTGAGTGCTGTGGCATCAGCCTAGCTCACAGCAACCTCAAACCCCTGGGCTTAAGCGATCCTCCTGCCTCAGCCTCCTGAGTAGCTGGGACTACAGGCATGCACCACCATGCCCGGCTAATTTTTTCTATATATATTTTTAGTTGTCCAGATAATTTTTATTTCTATTTTTAGTAGAGATGGGGTCTTGCTCTTGCTCAGGCTGGTCTCAAACTCCTGACCTCGAGCGATCCACCCACGTCGGCCTCCCAGAGTGCTAGGATTACAGGCGTGAGCCACTGCGCCTGGCCTACACTAGTATTCTAGAAGCTGGTATTTACGTGTGCATGTGTGGGAGGGGGTGTGTTTTCCTTTTTGAATGTGAAAAGGGTTAGATGTGCTCAAGTGTTTATACTCACAGGCACGTGTACACCTGCATGGTTGATTTCTCACAGCACTAGTCCCTGGTCCACAAGGGAATGATACAACCAGCAAGTAACATTTATCTTTCTTCCAAAAGGTACATTCCCAATTCCATCTCACCCTTGGAGATCTTGCTCTTAGGTAACACCCTGCTTAGTTGAAGTCTGAGTTAAATTTGTCCTGTCCTATGGAACTTTTAATCTAGGAAAGTTCAACGGAAAGACCCATAAAATCAAAGAGTGATTAAATGAATGGATAAATGAAAGAAAAGGAAGGCAAGTTTTAGGAAGACAGCAAATTTAGACAGGAAGCTATATATGAGGTAGCTATGTACACAGCAGGGATTTAGTCGAAACATCTGGGCTCACACCTCCTGTCCATATACTTACAAGCTATAAGACCTTCAACGGGTAACAAAAACTCTCCAGCCTCAGTTTCCTCATCAGGGAAATGGGGGTAATATGACTTCATAAGTGTGTTGGGAAGTTAGATAATGTAACCTTTTGAGCACTGTGCCAGGCACCTAGGAAGCCCCCAACAAAAGTTATTTTAGAAATCTGCTTTATTTTTGAGAGGTACTTTCAACCTGAAGGGTAATGTTCATTTGCAGCACAGAATAAAGAACAAAGATTTGTCCGGCAGGTGAGCTGGGTGGAGAAACTAAATCTCTCTAGTGCTTCTTGAGTAAGGCACTCACAGTGTGGATGCGTTTATTATTCTCAGTGAAGTGTCGTGCAACTCAGAGCCAGTATTAATATAGTGTAAACATGTATTCCTAATCCACATGTAATTTAAATTGGAGGTAAATTTACCCGCTAGTTAGAGACTGCTCCTTTCAGAAAAGAATCTTAAGCTATCTGTTTCAAATATGTGAATGGGAAACAAAGGAAATCAAGAAGGAATTCTTCCATTTAGCCAGTCAAACTTTTTCTGCTCTTTTTCTTTTCAAGCTGCAAAAGAGGGATAATGATCTCCTTTCCTGGAGACTCAGGTTGGGTTTAGGGAATTACAATACATGGAACATGTTATAAATCCTAATGAAAACAGCTGCATCTATTCATACATAATGCATAGCACTCAGAGATCACTGACTGTGGTTCATTACTTCTCCCTCACAAAAGTATTTTTAAAAAGGGGTATACTATTTAAAAGTTAGAGAAACTAGAATCGCAAGACTAAACTAATGAAAAAGATCAAAAACAAATATCATCAGAAAATTTTTTCCTAGATTTCTACAAGCATCATGCTTATGATCCCAAACAGCACATGTCTTCTCTGACATAAAACAAACTGTTTTGTTGGATTCCATTATTTTTATTAAAATAAAAATACAGTCTGCAAAGTGCACTTCAGATGCTAGATGGCGCCATGGGTCTATCTATCATTACGCTTCTTTCTCCCTCTGGGTTGGCCAGCCCCAACTAGAATAGGACATTCCTTTCAGTAGTTAGATAGATATCTTTTATAATATACATGCTTGTGGCTAAGAAAATGAGGCATTTAAAACTGGTCTGGGGAAAATTTAAGTAAATACTGAAGTTGGTAAAATATATATCTCCTGTGTTTCCCCATATTTTGTCCTGACCCTAGCAGATAGTTAGTATATAGCCTTGACATTTTCTTACATTTATTCATACCTTAATTCATACAGGAGAGCAAGCAGTATTAGGGAACAAGTGAGCTGACATTTCTTAAATGATAGGTGTAGCCAGTTTCTAGCTACTTTGTTTCTAAGCTACATATGAGACCTACAAGGTAAGAAGAAATGTCAGATATAGACTCCCTATTATTTGGTAAATCACTGAGTATCTAGTTTCTTATTTGTGAGAGAAGAAATAATGAATATAATCAGACCAAGTGATATACCAGAAACAAGGGGGGAAAAATCAATTTTCCCCAAGCACAGGCAATAAGGATATGCACTGTCTATAGAGAATTTAAAATCAGTAATAAAACTGACTAATAGTCTGCCTCCCTTTTATAATCACTATGCACTAGCAGCTCTATACAAGGCTGGTAATACTGGAGTAGATCAGGCCATTCCCTCAATGCCCACCCTCTTCAGAGTACCGCTGACTGGAACCACTCTCCTATTTAGAAATTTCCAACAAGCAAGAAAGTTGAATTTTTGGAAGAGGAAAAGCTGTAAGGGAAAGGAGAAAGAATTAATACTATTCTAGAGGGTAATGTCTGTCCAGGATTTTACATACACATCTTATCTCATTAATCCTCAACAACAACTAAACTAGGCAGATAATATTGCCTCATTTTACAGAAGAATAAAGACTCAGAGAAGTTGAGCAAGATATTCAAGGTCACTCAGCTACTAACTGGTGGAGCCAGGATTCTAATAAATTCTTACTTCCTCCAAATCTTGGGTTTTTATCCAGCTGAGTAGTTAAAATCTTAGACTCTGACATTTAATAATGATGACAGCTTGGACAAGGCATGTCACCTTACTGTGGCATCCTCGGTTGCAATGTGGGGTAATAATAGTACCTATGGAATAGGCCTATAGAGAGCAGATCTCTGATACAGTCCCAGCACACAGTAAGCACATCAAAGATGACAAGAAATGGCACACGATTTTCGTTATGCTAATTTCATCTAAGAATAACTTTTGGTCCCTTCCAAATGTTAAAGAATTTTGGAGTATATACTTCAGCTACTTCACACTTTTACCTGTAGCCCTGGTGAGTTAAGCCCACAACTCTGATCTCTGATGCTGAAGAAAGGGAAACACACAGGCACCCCGGGGAAGAGCAGAGTCTATTCGGCCCAGTCCCCACCCCTATGTGTCAATTGGGTCAAGACTCCTTGGAAAACATCCTCTTGTTTATTACACTCTCTCTCCCACTCCAAGGGGATAAATTGTCATGTTTTTGAGCTTGGGAATGAGTTTGTTCATTCTACTTAATAATGGAGTTACTGAGAGATTGGTCATGAGACTACTGGACTTTAAAAGGTGACCCCCAAATATTCTGCCACTTGAGGTATACAAAAGTCAACAAGCATGCAGTGGCTAAATAATATGTCAGAATTACTCAGCCTATACCACAGTTGGTTGTAGAAAGCAATGAGTTACTGCCACCTGAATTCTTTGTATGAAAGTGTAAATTCAATAATTCCAATATTTCATTTCGCATAATACTGGATTCAGTGGGTATTTAAAGGTAATAACAGATTTTATTTTCTTCATTAAATATGACATAAGTTAAAGCTCGTATAGAACTCCCCAAAGAACTAAAGCCTAATTTTTACAAATCAATCAGACAAGTCTGTAAAAGACATAGAGAGCACAATAACATAATGCTTTTTGGTTTTTGCACTTGCATTATTTTAATGCAACTGTGTTTTAAAGCCTGGCCATAGATGAATTTAGCCACCGACATTCTTATTTATAATATGAATTTATTCCAAATTTCACAGGGCTAGATCCAATCTCTTTGGTAAATATCATTTTTATAACAAATAACAATAATTTCTTTGTAACATAGTCTTTGTTAACATAACATTTTATTTTACAATTTGAAGTTAGTACAGATAAGCATTTCTCCAATGTGATGCAGACATAGCATTGTGAACTTAAGTGGGGGGTTTCCAAGTCCCCCTATTAGGCTTTCCATATTTGGAAATATATGTAAGGTTGACTTTTACACAGGAGGAAGCAAATAATAAGAGCCATTTGTAAGATCTACTGCACAGCTTTGAGGATGCTCTTTGGTAGCGAGAGGCTGTGTATTAATTAAGTGAGCTCAGCTTTTGCTGGTTTGGTTCTGAGTGTTGTTCTGTTTCTGCTTTTCTTCCATTCCCATCATATGATGTAACCCTAAGCACACAATCAAATCAGCTGTGTACAAATGGTATGTGGAACATTTTCTCAGTTCATGTATGATAGGAGGACCTGGAATATTACACTCTCAAAACACACACACACACACACACACACACACACACACATTTGCTGAATACTTGAGCAAGGGATGGTAGAGAAGGGACCTGTTGGTCACACTGAGTCAGGAGGCACATGTTCCCTAAACACATATTTTGTGATTCTCCCCTTCCCAACACTGCTTTATCCTGTCTACCACAAAACAGTCTCTAGACGGGAAGCACTTGAAAATGCACCCAGCAGATCAGATAAAACCTCATAATACACGTGCGCTAGGTCTATGGGACATGGGGCTGAATTAAAGCAGGCATAGCGTTGGCAAAACCAGACCTATCCATGTTGATGGTAGCTCGAGGATTCCAAAGAGAAAATATTGCTCAAGTTTCTCTACTGTTAGATTTTGTGGTATGTTTTTGTTGTTTTACTTTATTTTTTTAGAGCAATTTTAGGTTAACAGCAAAACTGAGAAGAAGGTACAGAGATTTCACATACTGCCCTTAGGTTTCGTCTTTGTTTTTCTACTTGATCCTATTGAAGACAAAATTAAATGAGGATGCAGCCTTGCAGCCTGTAAGGTTACACTAGTCAGAGAGGGGGCTGGATGAAATTACACTTCCTTCCTATGTCCTCATTTCATACCCTAGAATGTTGCTCCACTCGGCCTTCCCCTTGTTGTTATCTTTCCTCACACTCCCCAGGCTCCCATGCACGTTTTATGTGCAAATGTCCTATCTGGAAAGTTCAATGAAAGCTCAGAACTCACAAACCCTAAGGGAGCACAGTGGTCTTCTCAAAGCTTTAAGGCAAAGCATTACTGGGGCTGTGGGACAAGTCAAACCGTCCCACTGGTCTGGAGATATTAAGGACTGAAGAACAGGGACAAAATCAGATTATGTGAGAACAATATTTTTCAAGGGAATAGAAAGAAAAACATTTATAGACAGAGATGTTGAGTAAGTAAACAAAAGCTCATTGAGTGTTCCACACGGTGCTAGGCATGGGAGGATCACCTTTGAACCGGCACAGTCCTTGTCAAGAAATCCACCTAAGTCCTTCACCCAAGTCTTCACACATACTGATCCCACATCCTTATCTTTGGATCATTTTTTTTTTTTCTTTAAGTAGCTAGAAAACAATTTTGACAGCTGAGCATGTCCAAAAGTACACTCTGGAACTGCATCAAGCTATGGTCACCCTGACATCTTCCACTGTTTATACACAAATTCTGGTGGTGGGCAGTCACTATCGACCACCTCTGTGCATCTCTGCTGGAGTCATGTCAAGCACTTCCACCTAACTCCACCTCCAGCACTTCTTAGAAAGCTCCAACCATGACATAAAGTGGTAAGTGACAAAGCAGGTCCCAGAAAACTGAATAGAGATAGGATGTGAACAACAATCTGAAAAGAAACATGGTGCCTTCTGTATGAGAGCTAATACCCCATAATGTGGCTGACATGGAACAGCCTTCCCAAGGCCAGATTCCTCCATAGATAAGCACCCCTGGAATTGTTTTAGGGGGTAGTGAATGCTTTTGTTTGTTTAAAATATATCACATAGTTTTCCAATGATTTCCTAGCAAAAAGTCTACTAATCTCCTATTAAGTAAGAATTCTGGTTTTGAATAACTACCAGGAATGTTAGAATTGGAAAAACTGCTTAAAATATGACCAGAGTGATTGTTTAATCATGCTAGGTGTTCCATATCCTAGCTGGAAAATGACTATTCATTCTTAGATTAAACAGGCTTAAATGTCTCTCTCCACTGCCTTGCATTCCTCGGCACAGGTCACTGTCACCCTGGTTGTAACTTAAAGAGATGTCTCAGTCAAGACTATGGTTGAGGGTGTGGAAATTAGGTTTAAAAAAGACCTTCAATAAGTACTTGTTAACTTTAGTTGAATGCTAAGTCACAGGAATGCAGAACAAGGTTCACCTGAGCTATGCTTACCCCTTTATCTCCAGAATGTAGGAATAAGTGTATGATACAACTGGTCATAAGCCACAGAACAGAAGCTCAGAGGTCACTCATCTGTTAATAATTTACAGCCCTGACAGCCATCTACAATTTGGCTGTGTGTCAGAATTTCTGTCAGTAGGTAAGGAAACTAATAGCGTATAAGTAGCGTCAGGGGCTTTCTCATGTTGCTGTGTTTTGAAGAATGAAGAACATCCCATCAGGTAAGCAAAGAGTTGATAATGCAAAGGCACAGACCTCTGTCTCTATTCCAGAAGTTCATACCCAGGGACCTGCTTTTATTGAGAGTTAAAGGGGCTTAGGATGAAATAGCTATAAAGATAATTATGAAAAAAGCAAAACAAAGAACACAAAACTTCTCTGAGATACTGAGGGTAATGTAACAGCAAGGAACATATACTTGAAAAAAAAAGTGATAGTATTAATGCAATCCCCTCCCAAATAGCTAAACTTCTTTCTGTATCCAGTGTTTTTAAACTTTAAATATTGGTAAATATAATATTTCTGGAATAGCTTTAATCAGCTAAAGTGGCAGTTTATCATAGTGAGGTTGTGTTATTATTCATTTATTTATTCAGTGTCCTATTGTTTCTACTTCTTTTAAATCCAAAAAGTGTTTGAGCTGACTATACTTGGTTATAAAGGCATTTAACATTTTAAATTAAGACACAGGAAATTCCAAATGGCACTTGAGATGCCCTTGAGAGAAGCCCCTCACTTTTTGTGTTTGTAGATATCTCATATATTCATAAATCAAATCCTTTGCATATTTAAGCCAGACAGAATTACTAAGACGCACAATGCCTCTCATTAGAAAAAAAATGCAATTATTCTGCTTAATTATGTTTTTAAAATAGCCTGACATTTAAAATAATTGATGAATATGTAATTTGCTAATCAGTAATGGGCAGTTCCCTTGGAGGTGTCATCACTAGTTTTATAATTTACTATTTCAGAAGAGTTTCATGAATGCAAAGATTAAAGCTGAAAAGCAGAGAAAAACCACTCCAGAATGACATCATCCCATTTAACACCCATATTGCTTAACAGTAACAACAATTAAGCCTCACAAATTAAGTCAATGTATTGAGTAAGCTATAGACAGGATATTTATGTGTAGTGATTTTTTTTCCCCATACTAAATTCTCCATCCACAACCATGCACCCAAATGAACATCAGAGCAACATATTATACTGTAAAGGATTAAGTGATATTTTAGCTTATGCCTTTATTTCTTGTCTCTTTTCTCCAAGTGATAATAGAGATCTCATTTACCATGCATGAACACTTACATTCCCTTTCTGAGAACATTTCTGATATGGTTGGTATAAGAGAGAAAAGTCGTTTATTTAAAGGCTTCCTTAGTAATCTACAGTCTTTGATAAATATCTAGATTATCTGGTCAGTTAGTTTATCTCTATGGCCTAAGAAAGAATAAAGACTAGCTGCCATATTCAATCCAAATGAGTTGGTATATGAATATTTATAAGGACATCAATATTCACAGTGTCTTACAATCATGCTCCAAGCTAAATAAAAATAAAATTGCCAGAAATATTACAGTATAATAGGATAAGAGCTAAAAGATATGTACAAATTCATTGATAACATCTGTGCAAGTGTTGTGGACAAAACATTTAAAAAGAAATCTACATAAAACAAAGTAGATAAATTTATCAAGTGCTGATAAATTTTCAGAGACAGTATAAAAATACACAAAACATGGAAGAGAGAAAGAATTTAAAAAAATAATCACTAAGCCAATACATAGAGTACAAGTTTACTACATTTATATTACAGAATGATGGAAACCAGAGACAAAAACGATTTGGTAACAAACAGCAAAGAAAGTTTCACCACCAGTCACAAAGGAAGAAAGACATTCTTTTTCGGATGAAAACACAGACTGCCAGAACTCACTGCACCCCCCTCCACTTATACACACATAGAAAAACAAAAGCAAATGCGAGAGTTGTCTACAGCAACAGGACAGACAGAGGTGGGAAGCATTTGGCATGTTGCATCACAGGAAGTCAATCACGATTGGCTAACGATGATGGTACCTGGCTCTGTTGCAGGTCGCTGGCTTGCCTGAGAGGAGCGACTGACTGAGGAGGCACACCTGACGTCGACGCAGACCGGCCTAATTTGCAGCTTACTTTAGGCTCTGGAGACAAGGGGAGAAACATAACGTATTAGCTGAGAGACATCTGCAATGATGTGATGACTTTCAGTCTCCCTATTTGTTTTGTAAAATGTTCTCGAAAAACACAAAACGCGAGCTATGTTTGCTAAGAATTGGGAGATGATAAAACACTTTCATAACAATTGATTCATAAAAGGAGATATATCCAAGGTCATCTCCCGGGGAATAAGGAACAAATCGTGGATGCACAGGCCTTGTTCTCTGGCACATTTTACCTAACTTAGGGTTAGTTTCTATGGAGTGATTACTGGAGCAACAACACCTTATTAGGAGAAAAAGCAAGTAATATGACTATATTGGGTGCTTCATTTTCACCTTTGGTCCATAGGACTTACATGTCCTGAACCGTCCTATCCATCTTCTCCAAATTTTCTGCCTTCCTTCCTTCCATGAATACTATCACCATGTTTTCAATGTACATTTCTTCAACTTACCTTGATTTACTTTAAATTTTATAACTATCTTCTAAGACCTTTGCAATCTTTCATAATATTATTTTTCAAACTTAGAAAGCATTCTCCTACCTGTTCTCCTATATGAGAAGCCCAAATTAGCTGCCTAGGCCGTTAACAGGATGTTTTAGAGATTATGCTCTTTGGGGATTGAAAGAGTTCCTTTCATCCAAGAAGCATAGAATTTATGGAATGTAAAGAACATGCATTTTTAATATATATTTGAAGATATTTGACAAAAGAGAAAAAAGTCATAAAAAGGAAAATGGACACCTGTACTTTTATCTCAAACTTTTATGTTAGCTGTTAGTTTTTGAGTGCCTGGTACATTACAGCTCTGTTAGGGGCTACACTTAAATGATCTCTAACCCTAATGACTCTCTTTAGGGCTACAGAGTTAGCTATCAATGTCCCTAATTTACAAATTAGAAACCTGAGGCTTAGCAACGTTAATATTAAATATTTACGTAGTAAATAAACAAGTACTTTTCAAAAAGCCTTTCTTTATAAACTTGACTTAAAAGTTAAACTCATCAAACAACTAGCTTCAAATATTAACATGAATAAGGTATTGAGAACTAACACAACAGTTCCAGATAACCAGAATGTGCTCAACTCTGTTGGAAGAAAAGAAAATGTGTTGCTCACATCTGGGGAGGTGCACTATACTTATGCCATTTCTATGTGAATTGCACTTCGGAGAAAAACATTGACTGTGTCAGCATTGCATGAATTTTTCACTGCCAACTTGAGCTTCTATCAATCACCTTCCACTCATCTTCTCCCCACCCTTGTCAGACACAAGATATAGACACACACAGAATGAGATAAGCTCATGCCCATTCAACACAAATCCATGCTCAAACACTCACTCATAAATGCCTTTCCTCTCTCACCCCAGCTTCCACCTATGAAACAATGCCTCGCCTCTATATTAAAATTACTATCTTCAAGTGAATTAATAACCTCTCTTGGCAAATAGAATAGTCTGCTCTGTGCTTCTGAGGTAGTGAGGGAAAAATGAAAGATGATAAACAAGCTTTAGACTTAGAGCTGATTTTGAATCTGACTCTGCTAGCTGTATGACCTTAGACATTTATTTTTATTTCTTTAAGTTTTAGTTCTTTTCAAATGTAATGAATGTAATCATCTTCCACATTCGGCATCTATGTATTTTAGGCCTACTGTGTGCCAGGGACTTGCCAGAGAGCACTGACCAAAATCCCACTCTTGCCCTAAGAGAGCTCACAGTCTATCCAGTAACAGACACTGAACAACAAATGATGCATTTGACTATGTAATTGCAGGTGTGATGAACCCTCCTGGTGGAATTATATGGTGGAAAAAGAGCATTGATTGGAGGAATGAACAGGCCTTTGAGGGATATTGCTATGTAGTTTGTGGATGGTGTGAGGAGCTCATTTATTCCTTCAACAAACACTTACCAAGGGCCTATTATGTGCAAAGCACTGCCCTAGCTGCAAGGATATGGGGGTGAGGAAGACACCAGTTATCCATACTTATGTTTTATCAGGAGAAACAGATATTAAATCTAAAACCATTTGCTGAAAATTGGGAAATATGTTAGAAAGAGTAAGTGCAGGGTGCCATGGTATCATCTATCAAGAGTATCCACTGTGTTCTGCGGAGCCAGGAAAGGCATGACCCTAAAGAAGCTACAATAATGTGCTCCTGCCAACAGTGTTGAGTGGGAGGCCAAATCCGAATTGGGAGGATCCTGGAAGCACAGGTTTATTTTCCAGCCTACCCAGAAGTCAAAAGTATTCCAGAATATATTCCTTTCATTCACTTTATTGCTTGTATTTTATAAGGAAATAGTAATAAGTGAAATATCCTAGTATCCAGGAGAGTGAGGAAGAGTTGAGCTAATGATAGGTTAAAAGGATAGACCAAAATTACATGCAAAATTCAGAGAAAAATACCTGGCATATGATAAGGGCTTTTAATGAATGTTGGCTTTCATGCCCCTACACACACGTACACACATGCACTTGCACATGTATGTGCACGGTGACCCTTACTTCTATTCCCCCTTCTACAATTAATGGAAATGACTATATTCTCTTTCCGGAAAACGTCTATGACAGGCAGGGCTTCACCTCTCTTCTCCTTCTGTCCTCTTTGCTTTATCACTTTGTCTCTTGCTTTGTCTCTTCCCTCTGTACTTTCTCCCTTAGAACATCAGCATTCTCGAGGCTTCAGATACAGCCTTTTCCCTTGGAGTCACAAGCAGGTTCCTACAGCTCTGTTCTTCTCCCTGTGCTCTCATCTGATTTTGAGCCCCAGCGCTTCCGGGACACTGGGCTGCCCACATTGCCTCACAGTGAAAACCGAGTTATAGCTTCTTCTCCGTATCTTGGATCCCCCTCCCAATTTTCTTATTTATAGAAAGAATATCCCCTCCATTTGCCTAGAAGCTTAGGGTGCAAATCTTCAGTTCAGAGCTTTTCTTCCCTCTATCTATAAAGTTAGTCCTGTTGACAATTTTCTTTTTTCCTTGGCAAAGGCTCCTATATTTACCTCAATTTACATCTCAGAAACCTCCTTGCCGGTTCCCATAATCTCTCTGCTCAAATCTAACTTGGACAGAATGCCAGATTGAATTTCCTGGACTACTTTTAGGCCACTCACCTTGTTCAAATATCTCTAATTATCCCATATTAAATATCATGAAAGATTTAAACTCACTTGCCTAACTTCCAGAGGCCCCCTGTGATCTGGCCCCATCTGATCAAATCCACCCTATTTTCCACTGTTCTGCTCCCCAGAACATACATAACTCAGTCTCCCCTCTGGGTGTCCACATTTGGTTCTGTTCTCATCCTTTACCTCAAGCGGTTGCCACGCATGGGCTTTTATCAGACCAGAATCTTACCCATTTTCTAAGACTTGGTTCAAGTTGTACTTCTATTGTAAATCATCCTGTGATCTTGTTTTCCTCTTTCTCTCTTCTGAACTGCCACGCATGGGCTTTTATCAGACCAGAATCTTACCCATTTTCTAAGACTTGGTTCAAGTTGTACTTCTATTGTAAATCATCCTGTGATCTTGTTTTCCTCTTTCTCTCTTCTGAACTGCCTTATCACTTAAACACAGTGTTTGCACTGCTTGCTGTGGATTTGAACATTTTGCCTGGTAGAGACTACATAGTAAGCATTCAATTACTATGTACTTTTCTTTCAATGAAGATACTCACATTAACCTAGAAAAGGTCACTGCAACTTCTAAAAGCCAACAGAGGCAATGAGGTAACATAGATTACAAGGCTTGGTTTCAACCCCAGGTTCCCTTACTTACCAAGGAATTGATTCCCAGTCCAGGTAATATGGCCCTATAGGGTCCTTCAGAGGCGACGTGAAGTTTGAAAACCCTCCCTTCCTTTTGTGCAGGTGATTCTAATATTTGCATACCCATTATTGAAAATGCCAGTGAATTCTCTCTGAGGCTGTTTAAGTATGAGTGTATCGTATGATGACATAGATAAAATGTCACTGTAACTTATAAATTAACCTCATTTATCAGGATGCATAAATCCTTGCATACCTTAAGGAACCATCTCTTATTACATAAAATAACAAGTAAAGCATCCATCAGAATCCTGGTCATCAAGTTTTCATGATGAGCCAATGTTTCCATATATTCCATCACCAGATTAGCACCTTTAGTCACAAGGAGTGAGAAAATTCAGTATTTTTTCCTAGAAAAGGATGGCAAATAATACTTATTTACTATAGAGTTCTTTTCAGGTTTATGTTGAAAATACTATCTGATGAAAAGAGATTATCTAACAAAAATCAAAGGTTTTTTATATCACTTAATATACCTAAGGATTAATTTCCTTGCTTAGGTTTGCAGTCAGACACTGACTTAATCAGCTTCTTTCAGACGTCGACACTGATATCTCTAATGCACACCTTTCTCGTTGGTGAGACTAAACCTCACCAAAATCCCGGCAAAGTCACAATTTCATTGTGACCTAGAAAGGCCTTTCTTTATCCCATTGGGATGCCAGTTCAGATCATGTCTAGGTCCATCAAGTCCCTTTAGTCACTGCAATATAAACCACTAACTACCCATTGAACTTGGCAATTTAAACTACTAGCCTACCACCCTGTGAGCTAGCTCTGGAGGTGGGTCACCCAGTGGTCTAATGTTTGATCCCAGCATGCCTCATATGGGTTAGGACTCCACTTGCAAGGAGTGGACTGAATTATTACCATAAATTCATTATGTATACACACATACACAGGCAGATACACACACAGACACACACACACACAGACACACACACTCCATAACATTACTGCTTCATGGTATCTTACGATAGGGACATTTTTAAATGGTGAAATTTTTGTTTATCTCAGTCATGTTGGTTCTTCTTTCAGTTTCACAGGATTCATAATTTAAATGTATTTGAAATTTATGATGGTGTTTGTAGGACCAGGTTGATGAAACAAATCCTTATGAGATTGGGCCCACCAAGGTTTCTTTGACCAAAAGAATTGTCTGAAACAGTCCTAGAAATCCTCAAAAAGATCCTAATTATAACCAAGCCTCTTAGAGATTCTCTAAGCCTGTGACATCGAAGTGCAATTGCCCAGCTCACTTACAGTTGTAAACGCAGTCTTCTTTGAGACTTACACAGTGAGACTTTGGAGCCAGGACAGTGGAAGCAATACATTTTCATCCTGAATTTTAATATGACAGTTGCCAAGGTCCTTGGGGGTCCAAAAATAATAAGCATATACCTAGAAGGAGATCTAAGATAATAGCTTTCCTACCCCAAGAAAAATTCATTCCATTAACAGATAAACTAGAAGGCACCTGTTCTTCCCATATCCAAGGAAAAATCACTTCCTTTGAAAACTGTCTTTCAATACTATTCTAGAAGTAAAAGTTGACATCACTTCTGCAATTTCAGTAAAGATCAGGTGTAAGAGCACAAGAAAAATCAAGAAACACGTAGTAGATTCAGAAAGAGGGGGAGGAAGGGAAACTGAGGGAGGAAACAGAAGAAAGGAAAAAAAAAGGAAGGAAGGAAGGGAGGAAGGGAGAGAGTGAAGCAGAGAGAAACATGTTCATTTTATCTCCTTGGAGTAAAACATTATCACATAATGGTGAGATGTTTCTAAGTGAGTAATTCATCATCATTATAAAAATCTTTTTAAGTAGGTAGCCATTGTACTATGTTATTTATTAGTTCTTTCTCTGTATTTGTAATGAATGCAATCCCTTATTGTTTTTTAATGTTTAAGGTAATCATTTCTCATCTTCCCCTAAATGTGAATTGAATTTCTGCTCAGGATTATGTCCCTCAGTATTGTTACAGGATAACCTCCCAGGCATCTGGTACTATTATTTTGAATATTGTAGTTCTATTTCTTTCCGAAAGCAAAGGCAAATGACAGTTCTTAACCCCTGTATCTGTGTAGCTATACAAGGTTAGTATATTTTCACCAAAAAAAAAAAACCCCAAAAAAACAAAAAAAAAATTTCATCTGGCATCAAAAAAATAAAATCAGTCAAATTCTGAGGAGACATATCTTTTCCACGTTTTTTTCAATACACAATATTTTTGCTTAACTAGCAAAGACACACAATGATTCCCCCAAGTGGGTCATGCTGTTGAAAGTTTCTTATCAGTGATACAGGGTTACATGGACGTCACAGTATGGCCTTTTTTTTTTTTTAAATACACCAAAGTATGCTTATTGCAAACTCTAATTTCTGGAGAAGGTGGTTTTTGAAATAACACATATGCTATTTTCTTTCCTTTCTCCATGGTCACAAAATGATTACAGCAATTATCAGATTTATTTTATCTTTTCAGCACCATAGCCACAATACCTAAGACTATTAGCTTCTCAGGGATCTACCTGAGTAATAAGGGGTAGTTTTGCCAGGGCTACGTTAAAATTGTTATTGGTTCCAAACACTTTGTTTTCAGGTTTCTATCACACATCATAGTAAACTTAGTAAAATGCCCTAACATCCCACACTAAATGTAATTTTTTCCCATTTTAAATTTGATGAATTTTTATAATTTTGTGTTGAAATTATTGGACTATGAGTAATCCAATTAATTCGTGATTGGCTATGATTTCTAGACAGTAATCATACACACTCAGGAATTCTTACAGGATTAGACAATCTAGTCTAGAGATTGTTTTCAAATGTAATGGAATAGTTTTAATACTAAGTGTAACAATTAATTAAGTTGAACTAATGTCACTGTACTGATTTAATTAAATATTCATAACTGTTAATGTGGCAATTTCTTTTGGAATTTTGGTGCTACAATTTTTTTAAATACTAAATATTTTTATAGATCCCTAAGAAGCTAATATTCTCACGTATTGTGGCTATGGTGCTGAAAAGATAAAACAAATCTGATAATTGCTGTGATCATTTTGTGACCATAGAGAAAGGAAAGAAAATCAGCAAGATGCAAGAATATCCTGGGAGTAGATATTCTGTCTGTCTCCAGCTTTCCCTAGAGATTGTTTCCCCTCAGGAGGCAGCTGAGACTTGCTTAGCTGTGAATGACACCCAGTATCCTATAGTCACAGACTGAAGACCTAGTGTTACCATAGGTTAGATAAAACTATTGAAGCTGGAGTAATTGGTAATTCTTCTTGGGAATACTGGAATTCTGAAGACCTAAAACCCAGAGAAAAGTGACGAGACAGCGTGGTGGTAGTTTATGATCCGATGTACTCATTATATTCCTTCCAGTGATCTCAAGGGCTAGGATATCCCTTGTCTCTCACCTTCTTATGTAGCAAGATTATAAATCATGCTACTTACTACATGGGATGCCCAAGATGCTGCAATGCATAGCTGGTTTCTTACAACATAGGTTAATGAAGGATTAACCATTTTTTTTTATTTGACAGCCTCTTTTATAGTAATATATCATTTCTAAAACACCTTAGGATCTTCATCATTTTCACTGAATATGAAAATATGCTTTTATTTAAAAAAAAACTTTATGTCACAGTAAAAGTGAATTAAACTATAAGTGTAAAAGCAACATATTTCATTTATTTAACAAGGAAAACATTCTCCTTAATTATCTGTACAATCATTACAGAAGGAAAGTCCATCAGCCACAAAATAAACTCAAAAAGACATATCATGATTTGTATCAGGATCAAATGTATATTACCATAGAGACAGAAATTTCATTTTGTGTTCTGGCATCAAAAATATAATGAAGAGACCAAAAACACCCTTTTATCACCCTATATTACAAATGAGTACATGACAAAAATCATTTGATCTATTTAAAATTATGTTATATTTGGCTTCAAAATAACAAAATTTTTTAAAAAGGAAATATCAGGCTTAAATTTTGTGTATCACCCACTTTGATGATGTGAAAATTCTTCATTCCTAATAAGTGAAAATCAAAACTGGACATAATACTGATGGCATTTCCTCTTTATACTACTGGTTTTTGTAGTTTGTTCAAAAGCAAACATCTTGAGAGAAAGTGTGGCCAGTTATTATAACTGATGGTTTTCATTACCATGTTCTATTTCAATTGCCATGTTCCTTATGCTTCTGCCTTAAACCAATTGACTATTATAGACATAAACTAAGTAATATCTGACTAGGAATAAGACTAATCTAAGACTGTACATGGTCAAATCCTCCATGGTAAAGAACTTCAATCTGCTCGCCAGTAATTGTTATGCTTGTTCACTCTACGAAGGTCTGTAGTCTCTTAAGGCTCTTTCGCGGATGGAGCATGAGATCAAAACTATTTTCATAAAATTAGTATGATCTTATATGCTTTTGTGTGTTGAAAAATGCACTGGAAGTCCAAAAGCAATGGATAAATCAGCTGTCACCTTATCACATCAAAATACTAGCACCAAACTATAGTAGTAATTATTTATTTTTCACTGCCAAACAGACTGGATTTTTAGCAGATATTTTCTTGAAAATGAATGAAGTGAGCACACTGCTTCAAGGAAGACAACTGACAGTATATTTGTTGACAATGATAAATTTGAGCTTGCAAGCAAGAGCTAAATTTTGAAAAACCACATTTTGAAAATCTATCACTGTGAACTTGAGAGCATCCTAATACTTAAAGGTTTTTCTTAGGAGATCATTGGTGATATTAATGAATGTAAAATACTGGTTTTTATAACAAAATGTGTCAACATAAGGTAGATCTGCATGACTTAGTGCACTGATATTTTCTAAATGCATGATGTTATAAATCACCATGACTAAAAGATTACACTTTAGAGTTCAAGACAGACCAATGGATTGTAACGTAACAGGGCATGATGAGTTAATTGATATGCAGCTAACATTTAAGAAACTACTATTCATTGAGTTTTGGAAGGGTATGAAGAATAATATCCACAATTATATAAAAAGGGCTCCTTAAATATTTCTGCCTTTTCAACTACACATCTGTATGAGACCAGATTTCCTTCATATATTTAACCAAAGCAACATATTACAATAGATTGAATCAAGTAAGAGAATCTATGTTCTATTGAATCAGACATGAAAGTGATTTTCACAAATGTAAAACAAGTTCAATCTGTTCACCATTTGTTATAGTTTGGGGAAATATACAATGGGTTTGTTATTTTTAATTAACAGAATTTTTAGATTCTCAATTTTAGTTTCTAATATGATAAATATTGTTAGACTTAACTCACATAAAGTTCTCTGGCGTCTTAAATAATTTTAGGAACCAAAGGGGTTCTGAGGCCAAAGAGTTTGGGAATCATTGCTTTATATAGATTCTGAGTCCTCAAAGAGTTCTCTTACAAAGGTAACCTTTTATACAATTAATTTGCCAGTTGAATATTTTTAAAACAAACAAAAAAGGGAAACAGAAAAATACCATGCTTAAGTGCAAGAAACATGGGGAAAGCTTTGAAAACTTCAAGGGATTTGGGAATGACCAGTTGGGAACTGCTGTCCTAGAAAAATCCCTATGGTAAAGTCCAAGAAAAGTTATTATCTGCTTGTGAGACCTGAGGGAAGTTACTGAAACCTTCAGGGCACTTTTTCATCATTTATAAGAAGCAGCAAATTTTAAGATTCATTCATTGATTCTTTGATTCTAATAAATGAAGTGTGTTGGAATAATTGAAATGACCTCAAAAATACTCTTGATGGATCATGAGCTAGTTTATTAAGGTCATTGCTGTTACTCCTCATTCCTGGTCATTCTTTAAGTATTTATTGACTGAATTATTTTAAACCACATTTAAAGAATGAGATCAATCTAAAAGACCAATTATTTGTATATTTCACATTCATTAAAAGCATTTTTCTCCAGTCCTTCACCTTCCCCATGTTCTCAGCAAAAAAATAAGCTAAAATACATTGATCAATATTCAATTGAGCACTGAATAACCTAAAAAAGAGAAAAAACTGTATAACCTTAAAAAAAAAAAAATCCGTGTGTGTGTGTGTGTGTGTGTGTGTGTGTGTGTGTGTGTGTGTGTGTGTGTGTGTGTGTGTGTGTCGAGGGGGCCGCAGTTCCTGTATTGGACAGTAGATGGCAGTAAAAATATAATTTGATAAGTATTCTGATTAGATGGTAAAGCTTCCAGAACTAGTCTCTGTAAATGTCTAGCATAAATTCAGAAAGGGTCTTTTATTTTGTAATTTCTTCTATGGCTTTTCTCAGAAACAGGAAGGGCATTCTTTGTGAATACTGTTGGTGCAGTATATACACAGGGCCTTTCCAAAGAAAGCTACCTTCTGCCAACTAGGAGCAATATCAGGATAAACTCCAGCCAGAGAAGGCACAGGGTAGAGCCACATCCCCTGAGAAGGATTCAAGACTCTGCTGCTACAGTCAAAACTGGAGCCAGCACACTGTCATTATGGTTCTCAGGCCGGATTAATCTTTTATTGAGAAGCAAGTAAGGTAAAGGCACCTTCTGCATTATGTGAACTGTTTGTACCTGGTTAATTATTTCTCCCCAATACAATCAAACAGAAAGTAGTTGGAAATTCAGAATTTCTCTAACAAGAATGAAATTACTATCAAGTTGTAATTTTTTAGCAGTATTCAAGGTATCTGTAGAGTATACAATATCATGTTCTATGCATGTGTTTTAGTGGAAATCGAGTTTAAGGGAAAATATACATGTATATGAATATAATATATGTATATATAAAAATATGGTAATAAGTAATTAGCTGAATTTGCAAATCTGGTCATATGAGACCTGAGCTTAAAACCCATAAGTGGCTTCATAGCTTAATATATGTACACACATAGCAGTTAATTTCACCAAATCCTTTGACTCTGGGCTGTTTCCATAACTTTAGCCAACCACCTTGCTAGAAAAAAAAATGGAAATAGAAATACAAATGGTTTAAAGAAAATCCTACAAAATGCTAAAAATCAAAGATCAGTGTCCTGTTTTACTGAATCATGGTTAATAATGCTCCCTTGCTATATAAACATCAATAAAAATTACAGGCAAGAACAAGCTCCGTGGAGGCAGGGGTCATCTTTCTATCACCCCAAAGTGTGCTGTTCTCACAGGTGTGCTGAGTAAAGGACTAGATTGAAAAAAGTCAAGCACATATAATGTTGCTGATTTTTGAAAAACAACAAAAAACCACATGTGGAATATGGTTGCTCAGGTGCTCAAGAATTAATTTTTAGATATGCCGACGCAATCAGTTATAAACACCTCTCAGTTATAGGAACGGAGAAATTTCACGGGTTAGGCAGCAGAGAAAACATTTCTCCTTTGGATTTATAAAGCAGGTTACTTGGAGCAGCATGTTTATCTTCATAATTCTGTTTCCCTCTGTTTAGTATGATAACAAATTAGCTGACTCTGTATATATGATCACAAAAGCCCTGAGTTTAAAATCCATAAATGGCTTCCTGTCACTTTCAGGTAAACCGGAGTCACAGATGCAGCTGCTGGGTCTCACCCTTGTCAGCCCCTCAGCTTCCTCGCTGGCCTCCTTTTAGCCCCTCTGGTCTGTGGGGCCCACGTGGCACAGGGTCATGGCACCAGCCTCGTCCTCTTCCTCGATTCCTCTTCCTCCTAATTCACCTTGAAATCTCAGTCCCCAGGTCATCTGCATGCCGTGAAACACTCTAAAGGAAATGCCCTGTCACTTGGTGGCTTTCATCACAGACTGTAATTACATTTTTTACTTTTGTCATTACTGTAATAGCTATCGCCCCCACTGACACATGCTCCGTGCTTGGTAATTTTATATTGAATAAAATGGATGAATAAATGAATTGTGAAAAAATGAATGACTTTGTGTGCACAGAGGTAGAAATAGGGAAACGCAACCTAATGAAATCATGGGGAGAGCTGTACTAGGGATAAGAATCCTGAAGTCTGTTTCTTTATTTGAATTTACTACTTACCAGGCAGTCTGGGCAATTGACTTGATTTCTCTTGAGCCTCAGTTTTGTGGGGAAAAAAAAAATTCAGGTAATGATACCAGCCCATTGATGTATAGATTTTTGTGAAGTATAGATGAGATAGCACATATAAAGGTATTTTAAAAGCTAATGCATGGTACATAAATATAAGGCACTATTTTATATGGGTCACAGGTAATCCATAAAGGTGATAAACTTAAATTTCACAATTCAGATTAAACATAATTTGAAATAACCTCAGAGTAAATTTTGCAATTATTCCAGATTCTGTTTTCTTTAAACTTGTGTATTTAAGCATTCATTTGCACACACAGGACCTTACATGCAAGCATATTTTATTCTTTTCTCCCCACAAACCAGTTCAAACCTGCTGGGAGGTTGGCGGGGGCTAGTTCTTTCTTGCCCTTTGGGTAAACCCTAGGCCAAGTCACAGGACCTTTCTTTTCACTTTGAGAATTAAAAATCCTTTGGTTTCTTTAAGTTACAAAGAATCTTGTTTAAATAATAATTTAAATACCAAGCTACTACATTAATCAAAATTTTGAACATTATTTTAGGGAAATATTTCTCCCCTGGCCCGGTTTGGGCCCACCCCTAGCACACAGAGGAGATGGCTTCCGTCTTTGCCTTTCCCCCTCCTTTTCCTCCTCTGCCACCAACTTGGTCCCCACACTGTCTGTTCTCACCAGGTCAGGGCCAGAATAGAGAAAGAGAGATGACAGGACAGGAAAGGTTCTTGACAGTCCTGGCATGAGCTAGCATGTCTCACTCTCTGGCTGTAGCAAGTGTCTGACAGTGAAGCTCTCTCTCCTTAGGGTGTTCTCGTGTGTCCCTGAGAACTTCCATGACTGGCCATCTCTTGCCTGGAGACCTCATGGCTGTTTGCTCTCTGTCTTTCCTCAGTCACTGAGTATCCTGTAGGGCACCTTGAGCCATGTCCTGCAAGTCTTTCCTGCTCCAGGGACTCCCAGGATCTTGGTCACTTTCAGGGTTTTCTCCATGATAGAATCTGGTCCATGGCAAATACACTTGACACACATCTTCCACCCACCACCAGAGGTCGGACAGTTACTTGCTAAGCAACTTTCCATTCTGTGGTCATAGGCCATTCAGCTAACCTCTTGTATTTTTTTCCCACTGTGTCCCCCAAACTGTTAGAAACAATATCAAGTTTTTCAAGTGGTCCCATTAAAACCTCTCTCACTTGACTTTCCACTAGAGCAACGGTACTCAACCATTTTTGGCACCAGGGACCGTTTTCATGGACGACTATTTCTCCACGGAATGGGGAGGCGGGGAATGGTTTGGGAATGATTCAAGCACATAACATGTATTGTGCACTTTATTTCTATTATTATTACATTATAATATATAATGAAATAATTACACAGCTCACCATAGGTTGGTGACCCCTGCACTAGAGGAGAGAGTTCTTACCCCTCCTCCCATGGGGATGGAGATTCATCACACACAAGTGTGCACACACACACACACACACACAAAGTCTACCTAAAATTCTAATACCTAGTGTCTGTCTCTCAGCCTCTAATCACTTTCCTAGACTAGAAATAAGAGTTCAGTTAAGGACAACAATATTCATTTTGATCATCTCCTTTGCAAGTTCTGTTTATGGGGTCTAGCTTTTTGCTTTGGAATGTGAGGGTAATTCTCGTCCATTATTTTGTAATTAGCCTTTTGCATTTTATATCCTGTTTATTTACATTCAAACTCTATAATGACACGCTTTGACTATTTGAAATGGCTAACTCACTCACAGTTCTCCTTTTCTGGTTGTTTCTAAAAGCCATACGACCAGTATCAGGAGAAATACAGAGAAAAACCATTTCTCTGATGAACACAAATTCTAGCCAGCACAAGTCACAGTTTTCCACAGAGAAATAAAAGCGGGGCGAATGGGGATATGGCTCACAGTACCCTCCAAAGACTCTCCGAATGAGAGTTCTTTTATGTGTTTATTGCTAGAATTCAGAACAGGAGAGTTAAACTCTCAAGTGAGAAAACAGTGAGCAGAGCCACGAGCAGCAGGATCTGGCAAATGTTCCCCGAGGAAGCCACCAAGCACCCAATTAGAACTTGGAGGGAGAGCAAATGTGGAGAATCATCTTCTGGTGCACGAGCAGATTGCACCGAATGGCAGCCTGGAGGGTCATAGACACCGGAGCCCACAGCTGCCCGGGGCTGAAGTGGAGCCAGGCAGGAAGTCAACCTCCCACCGTGAGTCCAAATTACAGCGAACACCCCACTACCAGATTGGTTTGTTGTTCCTGTGGCATAATAAAAGTAAACATACTGGAGGACTCACGGTCCTTACCAATGCACAGGCCCTAAACTGTGAAAACAGGACGGTTAAGCACAACACTTCGAAACGTGAGATGCTGAGAGAAAGGATGGAACAATGGATTTTTACTTTTTACTTTAACTTTTTCTTTGTCAATGAGCATGCTCTACTTATCTGTTATTATCCTATACTATTATGAAATAATAATAAAGCATTTTTATTTGGGGGAAAATAGCAAAATACAAACAGACCTTGGAGTTCGTATCAATTGTCTACTGTCATGCCACACCCAAACTTGGTGACTTACAAGGCCACTCGTTTAGTTTTGCTCATGAGTCTGTGGTCTGCTGGTGGTTTCTCCAATCTTGGCTGGGCTCACGTGTGCATCTGCAGTCCACTGTGGGTCAAGCAGGCAGTTCTGCTGTCCTCAGATGTCTGAGGGCATGTCTCATCCTCCAACAGGGTAGCCCAGCTTTGCTCGCATGGTGGTGGCGAGATTCGGAAAGAGCCACTGAATTCAGTCACACCACTCGAGACTCTAAATTGACAGACAGTCATTCCGTCTCTTTCTGTTGGTCCATGCAAGACATAGGCCAACCCAGACTCAAGTGGTGGGAAGTAGACCTTACTTCTGGATAAGGAACTATGAAAGCACAGCGCCAAGGGTATAGATACAGCGACAGGAGAATAAGAGGAGATGAGACCACTGTGTCCTAAAGGAGCCAGGCCATATGAAGAAATGGAAGAAAGAGAAGAGGATATAGTTTGGAAATTACATAGATATAGTAAAATATTGTATATTAATCAGGTTTAAAAGTAAATATTTTTCATCCACACTTCTATGAGTAAGCTGCAGGGAATATTCTGTCCCCTTTAATTTGCATGGTTCCTACTCCTCATGGTAGTATCAAATTTAATATCACACGCTACAAGAAGGCTGTTTGAATTACTTTCCCTTTAGCTGGAGAACAAATTATGTGACTGTGTTTGGCTTACTTATAACACCCAGCATTTCCCCCTCAAAACATTTAGAAGCATCTGTTGCTTTATTTTTCTGCTTTCCCTGCTAAGCTATGAGTCTAGATTCTGCCACATATTCCTGCCCCACACCCCCAGCTCCTACCCCTGTACAGCCTAGAGTAGATGCTGAATAAACTTTAGTTAGAAAATAAACAAAGAGGGAATAAATGACTGAATGAATAGAAATGAATGAATGTCAGGTGGATATTTATTAAAGAAAATGTGCATATTGGCAGTTATCAGTGTTCTCTTGCGATTCACACATCCTTGCCAACATGGTTTTAAATCCCACTCATTGCCTCCAAGTAGAATAGAAGCATTGTCAGAGATTAAGATTACTTTTTGATAACTGTGTATAATGCAGCAACGAAGTCTTACAGCCTGCCCTGACCCTTTCTCCAAATTCCATCTATAAATGCAGACTCAAGGAAATCTAAACATGGCCATCACACTGACCTAAAACCTTTGTTGAAAAATGCACAATACAGGCTGTTGTACTAATATAGTCCCATAATCAGTTAGACTATGCATTGCTAAAGAAAAATCTTATATCATATTTGTAATGTGGTGATATTTCCAAAGGAAACATTCAGTCTTGGTCTTAGGAAAGAATCAAAGATCTTTCCAGCAGAATTGAATGGGAACAGAATAAACTTTGGTCTACTAGCTTTTATAAGCCAGCTTTGTACCAGGCATTTCTACGCATTTTAAATTTTTAATCCTTATAATGACCTACACAGTGAGATTTACTTTATCTTTTCTGTAAAAATAGAGAAAGTGGGTCACAGTAGTGTTCTATAATTTCTTCCAGTCATTGCCACCAAAATATTAATTTATTGGTATGGTTTACTTACATATATGTATTATGGTTTACCAGGACTTATTGTCATAAGTACTGTTCTGCAATTACCAGTCCTACTGCCTGTTTCTGCACAGCTCTCCCACTTTTCCACTCCTCTAAAATTGTGTGTATGGGACTGTTCTTGGATGTGAAGGGCTAAATCATCCATGACTTCGAGTTATTGCGATCAAGAGGTTTATCAGCAAAGTTAGCCAGTCATTCCAACATTATCAAGTAAAGTACAGGAAATACGTTTTAGAAGTTTCAAAAGGAAAGCATCTTTCTTATAAATCAACTGATAAAAATCCAGTATTCAAAGATAATACTCTTGGATTCAACGGCAGTTTCATTCCTGAATCCCAGGTTTCTGTTGCTGTGGTAGATTTTCTTCAGAGATCTTCACTCTTGGGTCTTTAAATAATACCCTAACACCTTTTGATCTCCCCAGTCTTCAACGGTGGTGACCAAAATATGAATTATAGCTGCAAATATCTTATAAACGATAGTTTGAGGTATGTGACATGTCAAGTTGGAGCCGGAGGTCTCACTGACTCCTATAAAACAATCCATGACTTTCCTAGCTGCACCAACCTTGCTACCACATTTCTCTGCACAAATTCTAGTTTCAATGCCACTTCTTATAGGAAACTTTCCTTCATTATCTGGGACCTGTGATTCTCTCTGCTCTGCAGCAAACGTATCTGCAAAGGTGTCTGGCATCGTAATGATGACTAGCATTTATTTAAAATTCATTATATTCCAGACACTATGCTAAGTGTGTTACATTTGTTATCTCATTTAATTCTCACTTTTAATTCTCAATAGTACCCATGAGTTAGATACTATGTTCATCCATATTTTATGAATGAAGATCAGAGAGATGAAGGGACATGCCCAATGTCATCACTAATAAAAAACAGATTCAGGTATGACTACATGGTGAGTACCAGGCGCACTGTCTGGGGAATGGACATGCTTGAGGCTCTGACTCAGGGGGATGGGCGGGACATGGGCAATATATATCACCTGAGCTTTTGTACCCCTATAATAAACTGAAATAAAAAAAAAAAAAGAAAACAGATTCAGGATTTAAATCCAAATTTGCAGGTTACCCAAACCTTGGTACTCAACCACTATATTATACTTTACGCATGTATTTATAAAACTTACTCTACAAATGTGGTGTGCAAGAAATGGCACATTTCTTTTTTTTCTTTAAATAAAATTAAATCCACATGTTTTCACTTCTCTGAACTTGTGTGCACAGGGCTCCTCTTGGATGTGAAGAGCTGAGTTCTTCATAGTGATGGAAATGCTTCCCTCCAATGGGTCACAAAAAGCCCCAGAAGTGCTCTGCAGAGTGGAATATACAATATGGTCCGCCAAGTCTTTAGTTCACACAAGGGAGTCTGTAGTCCAAGCACAGAGAGCCCTTTAAAATGCATAATTCCATATTTTGGAGGTTGGAACCATGATGCATAAAGTTCAGCCTCACTGGTAGCCCCAGGCAAACTGTACCCCACCTGTCTTCCCTCCCAGTCGGAGTTACAGCCATGTTCCTGGGGTTCTGTGAAGGACCAGGCTTCTCACCATCCATGGAATTCTGGACCTCTCTGTTCCACTTTCAGAATTAAAACATTTCCCCTCCCTTCCTGACCATCAATGGCCACAAGCCTCTCGCTCATCCCTGTTCCTGCCCCTAGCATTGCCTTCTCAAGGAGCTGTGCCTCCGGGAAAATAAAAGCCAGGAGGGCAAGGTGTCTGCTGGCACCTGCTGCTTCCACCTGAATGCAGCCTCTCTGTGCTGTAGGGTCAAATCCACGCCTCCACCTAATGATCACCACTTGATTTCGCAAACCAGAACATGCAAATTTGTGACCTTCAGGTCTTACCTAGCGAAAAGAAGTGAATCATTTAACTCAGTATTTTCTGAAAATTGAGCTATATTTAAAAATCGAAAGATTTCACACAATAGCAGTTAAATCTGGGAACCTTGGGTGAGCGCTGCTTATGGCAGCATCAGCTGGCACTGGGTAGCTTCTGTCCCCTTGGGATGCCACTGTGCTTTCCAGGTCACTTGCGTTTCCATCATTCAGTCCTGAGGTTCATCAGTTTGCAATAGATTTTCTTTGTAATGCTAAAATATTTCTTCATAGACATGCTTCTAACAAATGTGGAAATACAGAACTTAGAATAAAAGGGCTTCATGTTTCAAGAAAAGTTGGAAAAAAAACATTTTCCTTGGGGGAGTGATGTACCTTTCCACATGCTTCATGCACAAGCAAAACATGTCCATTTTGAAAGAGGGCATCTCTCCTGCTTCACTTGCTGATGTTACCTGTTTGTCCTGCAGGCATCTCAATTAGCGTCTCATCTCCGACCTCTTCAGAACAGTGGAAACACAGAAAATGCAACAAATAGAAGCTGAGGTTTTGAAAAGAGAGTTGGCCCTTCCACTTATAGGGTTTTCATTCCTGTTTAGATTTAAATATCACACTATTAACTGTGTGTCTGTGCACATGAGTGTGTGCATGACACCCTTTTGCTTATAAGCCAATGCCTTCTGAATTGGCTTCTAAAAACTCTTCAGTCAGGCTGGCCTGGCAGGCCCAAGCCAGGAGAGGTATGATTCTCCACCTTCTTCATCCCAGTGGAAAATTCTCTATCTTCTTACTCAACTAATAATCATAATAATTTTTAAGAAGATCTGATATAATCCTGGTTTAAAACACAATATCTCCCATTAATCCCTCCATCATTTTTCACAGCTGGACTAATTTTTTGTTCTCTGAATGATTTTAAATGTATAAAAACAATCGATAATAATGGAAATAATATTCAATACAAATCTAATTTATTATGTTCAATAGTTCTATGTCATAAAGAAACACAGTAAGATCTTTGAGTGCCAGAGACTGTATTTTACATAGCCTGTGGTGTGTGTGTGTGTGTTTGTACGTCCCCCGGAAACCATAACAGAGTCGGATACAAGCTGCTTAAAAACTATCTGTTAATTGATTCAGTGATTGAGATCTGAGTTTTTGTTAATAACGTGTTTACTTATATAATTTCCTCCACTTTTTCCCATTATTTTCGCAAGCACTTGGGTCCCAGTTCTCTACTGCCTTCAAGAATCACCCTCAGGGGAATCTCTGATTTACTAAACAACAGTGACTTTAATAAAGTACCAGAACAACCAGTGGCAATGTTAATTAGAATTGAGATCTCCTGACACTTTTGCTTTACTTCATCAATTCTTCCATTCCTCAAAAGAGCTGTTAAGAACAACCATTTCAAGTGGCTAAACTACTTTTGGTAAAGCAATAGTCTGTGACTGGTACAAGTTTGTATGCATATGTGTGTGTTGGGGTGAAGACAGACAGAGAGACAGAGAGAGAGACAGAGAGAGAGAGAGAGAGAGAGCACCAGAGGCAGAAAGTTGATAGAGGGAGAAAGGAGTTTATAGGTAGAATCTTCTTTCCTCTCTAGTGCTAGGTGTGGAGTTGAACATCTATGTTATTCAGAGAGGAGAGTTATAGATTACAGTTCTAGTATTTCAGTTACGGGATTAGTAGTTCAGTGGCCCAGCAAGGACACAATAACAAGCAAGTGTAAAGAGAAGAAGAAGAAGCAGTTAAAACTGACTCATTCCCTTCTGTTCCAAAACAGTAAGTCAAAAATTCCTTCTTCATATAGCTACTTGCCTATTTTGGACTAAGACCATCTCACTGATAAATATTCTTCAAGTAGTGCATGGTCTGTTTAAAATAACGAAGATGAGTGAACTTAAGATACTCTATGTTATACGCTTTTGCTAGTGGAACTATGGCATTTTCTAGTTCAGAACTGGCATATTTTAGGTTCTTTCTCTTCAGAAAAACAAAATCTAACAATGCAACAAAGTTTTTTCCTTTTCTCCTTTTTACTTCTCAAAAGTGGTGGCAGGGTAGATTACAGGTGCAAGTAATAGTAATGCTCATTTGAGTTTCACTTTCACATGAGAAACTGACTTGAACTGACATTATACATGCGACTGGACATTTGACCCTATGTTTTGCATTTTTTTTAATATGGATACAAAATTTCACTTTTGAAAATTTGACAGAAATTCTTTCTTCTTCCATATTTGTCTACCTCCTTCATGATCCAAGATAAAGAGTATGAGGGATGGTAAATATTTGTGTCATTTCTTCTGGTCAGTAGACAATTTCCTGCTCTAAAAACAGAGATAAAAGACTCAGGAGAGCATTAGATGCCATAAAACAAAAGACATGCTTCATGATTTTGAAGCAGAAGACAGTGAAAGTATGGTATAAATTCAATTTACACTCTAAATTTATTAGAAGATTCATGTCAGATTGTCAAAGACACTATAAGATATATATGTGTACGAATTTGTATTATTAGGCATTCAGTGAAAGTTTAATTATGGATTAATTGTTTCATTTCTATGTATCTCACAGATTCTTCTTCCTGTGCCCACACTTTGAAATGTTTCAATTCCCCAGGGTACCATCTCAGTTTCCTTTTCATCTCAGTTTCCACTCCAATGTCTCTAATGTCAGGCTCAGATCCCATGAAATCTCTTTAGTTCCAGATCTACAATTCCAACAGTCTACTGGCTGCTCAGTTGGATGTTCCAGAGTACTTCTAACTTAACATAGTCAAAATTTAATTCCTGACTTTCCCTCCTCTACCTTACTCTACACCTCATACTGACTGTATCTCAGTAAACGACCCCTCAGTCACCTAAGCTAAAAGCCCTGGAGTCATCACTGGATCTTTCATGACGCAAACTGAATCACATTATCCCTATCTTCAAGAAAATGATGAAAAAATATCCACCACATAATGTTCAAAACCTAACCATGATGTGGCAGATACTGTCCATTGCTTATGCAACATCATTCCCCTCTTATCTCTGCTAACAGACTGTCTATTTCATTTACAGATGGAAGACAGAGGCCCCGTTGACTTAGGGGAAAGAAAGCCTCTCTACAAATCCATGGAAATCCCATCCTCCTTCACTCAGTGATTGGCCCAAAGAATGTGTTTCCCAGTTCTGACCAATTAGATGGAAGGGCAAGTCTTCTCAGCCATGGTGCTCAGAACTGTGTAGTCAGATCCTGATCATGAAAACAATTATCAAGAGCAGCAGGAGAGTTGGGAGGACAGAAAGTTCTTGGGTCATTGATGACATCCCTGAGCAGTTGCAAAACACCTGGAGCTGCCTAACTCCAGACTTGATGCTATGGGAGCAAAGGCCATTATTGCTTAAGCCGGTGGTAATTTGTACTTTATAGCTGAAAGCATTTCTGATTAATAAGCAAGGCCCTTTAGGATTTTTCCTATCTGGTCACCCCCTACCTTTGCAGTTTCTTTAGTCAATCTTACTGACCCTTCATACCAAACACACTGTTTCATCCTTTAGACTTTTAGATTTTCATCCAGAAGGCAGGTTTCTTTCTTTATCTTTCTGATGACCAGCTCTTTATGTTTCAAGCTGAAGTTCAAGTGTTACCTCCTCAAGCAATTATATTTTATCCACCAAAAGCCCCTGTTATTTCTGCCAAAATCATACTCGCCCAGGAAGAAGTAATTGATTTATCTTCTGCTATGGTTCAGATATGGCCTGTCCCCACCAACACTCATGTTGAAACTTGATCCTCAATGTGGCCATGTTGGGAGATGGGGTGCAGTGGGAGGTGTTTGGGTCATGGTGGTGGATCCCTCATGAATGGCTTGGTGCTGTTCTGGAGACAGTGATGAGAGTCAGTTGTTACAAAGCCAGGATGGCCATCTCAAATGTATCCATTTTCCCTCTGACCTTCCACCATGTTTTGACCCAGCTCAAAAGTCCTCACTTCATAGTGAGCAAATCACAGTGCCATGCTTCTTGAACTTCCCAGCCCACAGAACTGTAAGCTAAATAAACTTCTTTTCTTTATAAATTACCCAGCCTTAGGTACTCTGTTATAGTACCATAAAATGGACTAGGACATCTTCTGTTTTACATATTATTTTGATATAATACATGTGATTTGATGCATCAACTTGACTGGGCTAAGGGATGCCCAGATAGCTGGTAAAACATTATTTCTAGGTGTATCTGGGAGGATGTTTCTGGAAGAGATTAGTATTTAAATCAGTAGGCTGAGTGAGTAAAGAAAATCACCCTCACTGATGTGAATGGGCATTATCCAATCCTTTGAGGGCCTGAATGGAACAAAAATGAGGAGGAAGGGCAAAGTCACTCTTTCTTCTTGAGCTGGAACATTCATCTTCTCCTGCACTTGGACATCAGCACTCTGGTTTTTGGAACTTTGGACTCATATTAGGACTTACACCATTGGCTTCCCTGTCTCTGGGTCCTTTGAGCTTGGACTAGAACTATAGCACTGGCTTTTATGGGTCTCTAATTTGCAGATAGCAGATAATGGGACTTCTAAGCCTCCACAGTTATGTGAATCCACCTCTCATAAGAAAGATTTTTCTATATATCTATAAGTATCCTATTGGTTGTGTTTCTCTGGAGAACCCTGACTGCAACACACATTATACTGCAATTATCTATTTGTCTGCCTTGCACTAGACTTTGAGCACCTATTGCAAGGATATCCTATGCATCCTTGTACTCCCTGTTCCTAGAACAATGGCTTTTACAAACTAGACACATAGGCAATACTTCTGGTTTTTACAAAATATATCCCTGGTCACAATAGGAGCATATATTGATCACATATTTTGAAAGGAACTGGTATAAACTTATATGATTCTTTAAAAATTACTAAGAAGCCTCCAAATCAATCATAAGCCCCAAATGAATAGTGATGTCAACCTTTTTGGGAGGAGTGACTCCCCTCAACCACCACACACAAAAAAACCTATTTGTTCTCTATGTTTCTTTCTTTTTCTTGACAAAATGCATAAATACTTTCTTCTCATATACCTATAGCAATTTATACTTTGCTATCAAAAATATATTTTGAAATTTCTGCTAAATTCACATAATGTTCCTTCTGCCAGATTTTCACTCATGCTTTAAACTTTATTATGCACATGATATAGGCTATGGCTGCACCACAATGCTTTAAGTTACATTTGAAGTCTGGGGAAGCTATTGCTTTGCCCCTGCCTGGGGACTGTTCCAGGAATATCCCTCACCAAGTTCAGAGATCAGACATCCTGTTCCGATTTTAACTTGTGCATGACTGAGAGACCACAGGCTAAATTCATGTAAATTGCTTTCTAAGATGAGTATCAGAGTTGAAAAGAACATTAAAGGACTGGTCTTTTCTTCAGAACCCTAACACTCTTAAGAAATAGAAACTCAAAAACTGCAGGAGGTTTCTTGATTATTTGTTGTTTATTTCAATTGACAGCTCTCTGTGAGTCCAGCATGAAGATTCATCAGTTCAAAGTAAACATACGCTGCTTTTTAAAAAAATTGATGTTTAATAATAGCTATCCTATTAACCATTCCAAATTGCATTACAGGTTTTAAGTTCAATTTATGAAATTAAAGCTGTATTAGATTAATATTTTTTATCTCCTTTGATTTAGATTTGGAAACTTAGTACCATGCCCAATGACCACTTTCTTCAGCTCACCACTTCAGATGCCTCATAATATCCACTTTCTCTACTGTCTTCAGACTACTTTGTTACAGTTCTGTCCTCAATTTTACTTTTGTTCATTTTTAACTAGTTTCCTAATTTTTTTTAAGCAAAGGAGACATAAACTCTAAATCACCCAAACTTCATAAATTGAAATTGCTTTAGATGAGGCCTCTGAATGTTTTTAAAGAAATTTATTTGAGTTGTCAGGGATGCTGCCTTGCGTGACTCCAAAAAGCACCATTCACTCATCTATGATCTCTGTGAATAGTTGTACCCTGCAATGATACAATATGCTGTTGTATTTCTTCATGTAACCTATGTGAAGGACTATTTATATTGTTTCTTTGAGTACAGACAGAGATAATTCTAAGTGATAACAGCATGAGAGTAATTTCTAGAGACAGGAGGGATTACCATCTAGGAGGTCATCACCCTTCTTACCTGAACTGTGGTTTCCTGCTAACAAGGTGGGGCTCACAGAGCATCTTCCCAATCTACTGGTGACCACAGGTGGACCTGGTGTTCCGTCCCATTCCTGAGCTTTGACAGGCTCTCTGGAGGAAGATGCCCCGTGGTGGCCTCTCTCCTTGTTGTCCAACTTTGGTAATGGCTCCGTGCTGTGGCTTCGGACTTTCAGCTCCTCTGTTGATTCTGTGTATAAACCAGAACAACACTCTGTTAAATAAAAGTCAAGTTCATCCCAAATTACTTTAAAAAATTAAAGTGTGATTTTCTAAAATACTTTCAGTATATTGTTGGAAACAAAGGCTTGTGTTGGACACTACACCATTTAAATATAAAGGGACATAGATTCCACCAGGCCTTTTTTCTTAGGTGTATCAGTTAATAATGCTGGGAAATACAGTTTTTTCTTTGGAAAAAGAGTACCTCAGTGAATCTTGAGTCTTCTTCAGTAACTCTTCCCTTATGCTCATCTTCAAGGAAATGTCTAACAGAGCACTTTATACTCCCTCTCTTTACTTTCTCATCTTTTTCACTTCACCACCCACTGTGACACACTTTCAGCCAAACCACTCAACTCAAGCTGCTTTTGCTAAGATCACGTAGTGCCTTTTAGTCGGAAAATCTGGAAGACATTTTTCAGCCACTCGACAACTCTTTGATTACTCACTTATTTGTATCTTCAATTCTCTTGGCTTCGCTGATGGCCCACCTTCCTGTGTTGTGTTCTAGGTCTAACACCTTTTCTGTGTCATTTACACTTTCTCTTCCTCCACACATCCCGCACAGCCTGGTTGTCTCCAAGGAAGTAGCTTAGCTACTGTTCTCTCATTCTCTATGTGCTCTTCCTGTGATTTTATCCTTCAGGATTCAGCCAGCCATCATCTGATTGTTAGTAATTTTTAAATATTTTATCAGATGCCTGGGCCAGTCTTCTTATCTTCAGATTCAATTATTCAACTGCCTGCTGGATGAATCCATCTGGGGGCCCCGTGGGTAACACAAATTTAACATTTTAGATGCTGAACTGATAACACTTTTTACTAAACTACTGGTTCTTCCCATTCTGGCCAACTATCCAGGCTAGAAGCTTGTCTCTCCCTTTCTTTCACTGCTACTCCCCAAATCCATCAGTCACAAGATTTTGCAGATTTTATTTCTGAATATCTTGCTCTCCCTCCTCTTACTCTTTGCATCATGTCTACTTCAACTGCTCTGGTTCAAGCCCTAATCATCTCCCTTGAATCATTGCAACTTGTCTCTGACTCTGTCCTTGACTCCCCAAAGTACAAGCTCCTTATAAGTGCCCAAGTGATCTATTTAAAATGCAAATCTGATTGTAATGTACCCCTGATTAAAATTCTCCCAGAAACCTCCTTTTACCCCCAGAATAATGTCTAAACCTCTTAATATGACCTGTAAGAATCTCCACTACTTTGCTCTTCCCTTCTTCTCTAACTTTGTCACTCCCTGACAAACATTGTATTCAAGGAACACCACTGAATTGGTTGTAGCTTCTTCCTCCCAACTCCATCCCCAACAATAAGGAGGCTGTTTTCTACAGGTACTACCTCCCCTGCTTTGAATATCCCTGTATATTGTCTTTGCTTAACTAACTCTACTCAGACCTGTTTACTTAAGTATCCTCTGAAGCTTCCCCACCCATATCACCACCCCTGCTGGGTTATGATCATCTCTGCAGGACACTGCCTTATATTTCTATGTATCTGCTCTCCCCCAAGAGACGGTGGCTTCTTCCAAGGCAAATATGCAGTTTTGGGAGTTTTTTGCATTTTTTAAATTCGGTGCCTTCATCACCTATCATATTGCTCAATAGGAATTTAATTTTATTTATTTACTTATGTAGTAGGGTTCTCAATTCCTAAGGCATCTTTCCGGTCTGTGTAGGAAACACAACATTCATAACAGAAAAGAGAATCAAGTGACAATAAATGTATTAAAGTAGCATGGAGCTAATAGCATTTTCAAAAATCTAATTATCTAACAATCACAAGTTGAAAAATTCACCAGGTTAAAAGTTTAATTCAAATAAGAAAATTTTGAGAAAGGCATAGTAAAAAAAAAAAAAAAAATCACAGAAATGATTCAAAGAATCTGTATTTTTTTTTTTAATTTAGGTTAAAATACTCAACAATATGCAGCAGTGTGATAATACAAATGCCACAATTTGGTTCCCTGAATCTGTGGGGCAGAGATAGAATAAGTTGTAATGTATTAGGCAGCCTGGATCAGGAATCCCAGAGACTCTAGCTTTGCAGCTCTGGCTGGTGACCCATGCTATGGAGCATTTGGTTTCTCATTTTTTCTTACCTACAAAATGGAGACAATATCAACCCAACCTAACTTCCCTGATTGTATTTGAACAATCTAATAATATTCTACATTTTAAATTATTTTAAAAACTATAGAATGACACAGAAATAAAAAGTAGTACTCATTTAAATAAAGTATAGCCATTTGTCCTTTACGAATTTATTTAATCTTTCTAAATATAGACTAGATAACCACTGAGTATACAAACGGAAAATTAACCCATTATCGACAGTACCAGCCCAGGAAGCCAACCCACTATATACATATCAGAATTATAGGAAGTCAGATCACTCTCTCTAGTAACAAATCCAAAGCCAAGCAATAAATAGCCCATGTAACTACTGGCCCCAAACAGTCAACACTTGATTAATAACTTGCTGCTTCCCCAGTTTTTGGCACAGTTTCCAACTTAGGATCACATGGAGAAAGCCAAATATACACTTTTAACAAATCACAAAAGATGACCCACTTCTCGTTAGCCTAGCCTTGAATCAAGGCACATATGATACCTTCTTTTTGTTAAACGAATAACTTTAGACAAATTAAATTTAGCAGAGTTTATTTGAACAAAGAAACAATTCATGAATCGGGCAGCACCCTGAATGAATAAAGGATCAGCGAGCTCTACCCAGCAATGTGGGAAAACAGTATTTATAGAAAGAAAAATTGAAATGACATACAGAAACATCTGTCAGAGTCCAGCCTTTGCCTTATTTGGACATGTTCTCAGCTGCTATGATCGGTCAAGACTCAGCTACTTGTTACAAGACTATAATCTTAGGTTAGGTTGCAGTTTGTTTACATACTGAGTTAGGTTGCAGTTCACTACATACAGAGTCAGCTTTAGGCCAAATTTTATTTAACACATTTGTTTTTCCACCGTAAAGCTTTTCCACTTCTCTGTCTGCCTGAATCTCTGCCAAATGCAAGCTCTGAATAAATAGCCTTTGCCTATTCTCATTTGTTTGGTCTTCATTTATTTTCACATTGCTATAGTCCCTTCTAGCTCAAAGATGCAATGCAGTTGTGTAAACACATATCAGGAACAGCAATCTAAGAGATTAATGTAAACCAAAAGGGTAGTCCCACAATAAAAACCTCAGAAAGATTTCAGGTCTTTAAATGGGCCTGTATATAAGCTTAAGTTTCAGTTATACTGAAATCAAGTATAAGAAGTCAAAATATTTTAAAGATAATACATTCCAGCATAATAATTAGAGCAAGACAATTTAATCAACACTCGCTTTTCAGTGCCCTGAGACAAATGGAATAAAACCAGTATCAGAAAAGAACATCATAGACTATTCCCAAGCTGTTTATTCACAGTTTCAAAGAAAATGTTACTCTAGCTTCCAAATGTCACAGCCCCAAAGCCTAATGACCCATCTGTTTCACCCCACCTTCTCTTCCAGATTTTAAACAAACCATTGGAGTGCTTGTCTTATTATCTACTTCTGTATTTTCTTCCATTACCACCATTGAGAAGTTGCCAATTTTTTTTTTTTCTTACTTGTCACACACTCACAGAAAATCCTCTCTCACTGGAATTGGAACTAAACAAAGGGGGAAAAAAATGCTCAAATTTAGCATTGGGTCCAATATTGTTCTTGCAGGTTCAGACAACGTTTTAAATATGAAAGGCTGTGTGTTAAGGCACCTCCACCAACATTCTTGTGTCTTTGTTCTCATTCAAATCACTCCTATGTACATATCAGGGGAGTGTCACTTAGGTCTCAAGCCTCAACTAAATAAAAGCCCAATATAGCTTTGGAAGCAAAAAGGAGCTTTTTTGTCTTTTCTTCTTTCTTTGTTTTCAAGTCCCAGAGGTTAGTCTGCAGTGAATTTTGGCAGGTATATTTAGAGAAACTTGAACAAAAGGACTGAAGAAATTGTACTACTCAGACTCATACCTATGTACCTTAATGTCTGCCTCCTAAATAGAAGTAAGAGCTGAAAAATCTAAATAATCATAAATGTACTATTAAGCATTTTATTTGGGAATAAATCTACTTTCCCATGTATATATATTCAAGGACTACATCATAACCAAATATGCTTTCTAATATAAAATAAATATGAAAATTTTCAAAATAGCTGTTGAAAAGAGACCCATTGAAAGTGAGCAATCAGACTATTGTAATACATAACATGTAAATAAGACATATTAAAAGCTCAAAGAAATCTATCCAGAGTAATAAGGGCACATTTATCCATATCCATATATATCAATGATTTTTTTTGGAAGTTTATTGAAAACAAACTTGATTTCAGTAACATAAACTTTCTGGAAAAGATCAATCTTACATACTGTAATAAAGTTTGATGTGGAATCTAAGTTTTTCAGTGTTCACAGTTACAGCTCCAGCTTTCAGCAAATGAATGATTGACCCAGTGAATGTTGACTATTCCCCTAAAATCTAATTCTCACATTGAAATTTGGTCTTGAATTGAATTCTGGTTGCAAGAATGCATGGGTTATTGCATTACATTTGTATTTTGGACTGTGTGTTTTATATATCAATGACTTAAATTTCTTAGTGTTTAAGCTGAAAAGGGGCAAACAAAGACAAGACCAAGAGCTTAAATACTTCTTTGACCAAATATTCTCTCCAGGACTCTAAAACATCACACCTTAGGCAGTTAACTCTGAAGTTCCTTCTCAAAGTTTTCCTATTTCCTGCTTCTTTATGCTATCTCTGGGTCTACATTTGTCTCTCTGACTTCTTCCCTATTTCTTTCCTTCTTCATTCACACCCTGGATCCTGGGACACCTGGAAAACTTGGCTCTCTGGGTCTTAGAGTTTTCATCTCAAGGTCGGCCCCCATCAGACGCTGGGTTTTACTAGAATCTTTCATTCCCTCTTCCTCATCAACATTCACTTCCTCAGTGATAAAATAGTACTGAGGATTCTTATAAATCTCTGCAACCTAAAGATTCCTCTCAAGCTCTAGGGATAAAAAAAACAATATAGGACCGATGGGTCTTTACATGTCTTTCTGGGGGAGGGACACAACATATTAAAACTGACAGCACTATCCTCTCTCTAGATTTGCTCTTTTTCTAGCTAAAAAGGTCATGATCTTCAGAGGCAGACAAACTGGATTTTACATTTCAGCCATGCCATTTGTCTGCTAGTTAATCTTAGTCAAGGGTCCTGAACATCAATTTCCACTTCTGTAAATGACGATAATAAAAATTGTTGTTATTGTGGTCCTGTGAAGATTCAATAAGATAAAGCATTTAAAGTTCCTTACATAGCAATGCTAGTAACTATTTATTTTTTCCTTAGTGTTTTTTTTTTGTGACTTAGAATACCCTTTTCACAGGTACCTAAGGAAGACACTTAGCTCTCATCCTAAACTATGTTATCCCCTACATGGGGAGTCCCCACAACTTCGCAGTCTTCAGGACCCAGACAGGAAACAGAAGCATATAATGCTTCTCCCTAACCACCATCAGTGCTTTAATTCTAGCTTTCACCTTTCTGCCTTTGTATTATGGCAAAACCCCCTACCTGCCTATCTCCTGTTGTCCTCTCTTTCAATTCATTTCCAGTGAAATTACTTCCGGGCTCCAAGGCTTTGGGTTGGGGCATAAGGCCCTTCATAAACTAGTTTCCATAAGCCCTCAACCAATTTTAATTGTGGTGTTTATAAGTTGTTTCCTTTATATGTGCTGTTCCTTCAGCCTGATACACCTATACCTTAACTAGTTAGTCACATCTTCGTGTTTGGGAATTCTTAGCTCAGGTGTTATCATTCCAGGAAGTCTTCCCCTAATTCCTTTTCCTAATTTGAGCTAAAGGTGTCAGTAAGGGGTTAATAGTAAGCTTGGGTGTCTTGAAGAAAGTGACCTTGGGGCCTGCCATATTGCAGTACTGTCACCTTGACAATTACAATAAAAATGTGATGTTGAGCCTGTCCCGTTAATTGTAAGCCCTGATCTGTTCCTCTGCACTAGACAGGTGGACTACTAGGTGGTATGTGGGTCTTAGAACAATGTGACTAAAATAATATTAATAGAAAAGATCTTGGGGGAATCAAGGCTGCAGCTTCTTTGGGTTAAGGTGACACATTGGTGTCTTGGTTTTCATTCCAGCCATTGTAAATACCCCGTGCAAGAGCTATGTATATGGTGGATGCTAGGCATATCTGTGAGCCACAGAGACAAACTACATTTCTGTAAGTTAAACATAATGTACATTAAAGCCCTCTGTATTTTTCAGGCCACCCTATGCCTTCCATGACACCTGCCTCCTTGTGCTCCAATGTCACATCACAGGCACAGCTTATCACTTGCAGTTGTTGATTTATATTTGTTCTCCTTTTCCCTCCCCATCTGATCATAAGCTTCTTAAGACTAAAGCCTACATCTTTCATGTTGGGACTTATTATCTGAATATCTAGAGTCCTCAGTGAGAATCAAAAGGATGAATAAATGCATGCCTGCTTCACCCCAGACAGTGAGCTTATCAGCTTTCACTCCTGGCTCTAACCCCGTCTTGTGCTCACACTCTCCTCTCTAATCTCCCTAGCACATGGGCCATGGCCAGCATGAACCAATAACCCTGAATAACTGGTGAACACGAGTTAGTTACTGTAGCCAAAATTGTCTTTTTGTTAACCTATAAATGTTTATACAATTATAACTTGCTAATCATAAGCCAGAAAATAAGCGATTTGCCTGGAAAATTGAGTTTTATTTGGAAATATGAACAGTCACACCATTTTCTTAGATGAACATAAGATTCCATTCTCCTTTTTTTGTTTTTTTGCAATATTTAAAGGATTCATTTGTCATTTCATTTAATCGCTTTAGAAACATATAAGTGATTCAGATGATTTAGATAAAAGGTTTTTCTATTTGTGGTTCCTGAATGCTGTTACTTTTTTTTTCTTATTTATTTCAAATTATTAGGGGAGCACAAATGTTTCTGTTACACGGATACCTTGCATAATGCTTAAGTTGGAACTTTTCATGTGCCCATCACCAGAACAGTGTTCACTGTACTCAATAGGTAAGTTTTTACCCCTTGCCCCCTCCCACCCTTCCCGCTTCTTGGTTTCCAATGTCCTTTACATCTCTTTGTGGCTGCTGTTATTCTTGAAATGTCACATCTAACATAGGGATTCCCTGGTTATAAAATATGGACTGTACTTGTGTCTGGCAATACAGAGACCAAAACTCATGTTGCCAAAAAGCATTTGAGCTTCCTGTAGAGATAAAGAATGCTTCCAAGTTATTGCCTCATATTGGCATAATCAACAGAATCAAAGTCACTCCATGCTATTCCAACTGCTGAACAATGAAAATAATGAAAAGTGATCAAGGAAGATTAATTAAGCAAGAAAGATAACACATTTGAAGTGTTAGAGGAGTCACTGAACTAAATTGCATTATCAGATAAGTATTAGATTCAGTCATCAAATTTTAGAACTAAAAGGGCCCTTGGAAATCACCAATTGCAATAGCTTATTTAAAGCAAGGGGTGTGTGTGTGTGTGTGTGTGTGTGTGTGTGTGTGATTATGGAGATGGTTGTCCTGCCTCTGGAAGGGTAGCTCCAGGGAGGGCGAGGCGAGTCCCTACCTCATGGGAAACCTTGGCTCAATGTTAAACATCTGTCATTCCTAGAAAGCTCTTATACAGAGCTCTCGTCAGCTCCCCTCCCCACACCATCATTTGTTGGTTGCTGGGACTTCTGTTTCTGGAACAACTTGGAACTAGTCTACTTGTGCTTTTGAGTAAATACCTTTAGAATCCAGTGTGATATAGTCTGATTTCCTTTGGTCACCTCTTCTTCAGAATGCAAATCTAGCACTCTCCTGGTCACCCTGACCTGGATTCTAATTTCATGTCATGGTGTCTTTTAAAACTGTGATGTCTGGAGCTGGTTAGAGCCAGACAGGCAGAGACAGTTTACCTACAAGTCCAGGCAGGCCCTGGGGTCTTCTCATTGCACTTCTATTACTCCAGCCTCCAGGTCTCTGAGGAAAAGAGGGCAAAGGCTCCATGTCTCCACAATGAAAGGGCACCGAGGAACAGAAGCAATTTATTTTTATTTTTATAGTATTCCTTCTCTCTTGTATGAACTCTGTCATCTGGAGTCAGTTATGTCAACTCCTACATCTAAGGGATACCTTCTCTTCAAATATATTTATAGAGAAAGAATAATAGCTCAGTCATCTGGAGAGTCTATGGTCTTAAATAAAATCAGAAAGAAAGTCCAGTTTTGTGTTAACAAGGCACACAGGGTAGAATGTTGATTCACAAATAGAGGAGGCACATTGAATTACAACAGATTAGGTAAAGAATCCTAATTAATTTACAGGCATGAAAACAGCACAGAGCCTTTACACAACTTGCCCAAGGTCACACAAATAGCAATTAGCAAAGACCTCAGAAAGAAACAGGTTTCCCAGCCAACACGCTATGTGCACGCTATGTCTCGCCATAACACAGGAGGACCCACACACCGACTTATACACAATGGTACTTTTTCACAGGGTGGAATAATAAATGAAATGTTTAAAGATCATGTCCAGCCTTTAAAAGCTCTCCACCAAACATCCAGATGATATAATCATTCATTTTTTATCAAGGTATGTGAGGATTGTAAAGATATTGCCACCAAATTATTTCTGCCTAAAAATCTTTCACTGAAGTCATCAGGCAAAGGTTAGGTGTTGACATATTTTAGTAACATCTTCTTCAAGAGATTTCTAGTATTGCAGGACAGAGAGAGAGAATTTGCTCAGAGAACAATCTATCACACTTGCATTTGCACTGTGAAAACCAGAGGACCGGTGGGCAGAGACTAGCCACATGCTGACCAAATCCTTTTGCCCTTATCCCCAGGGATCTGGTTAAAGCAGACATCTGAGCATTCCTTGCAGTTAGGGAGAGCCACATAGCTGAGGTCTGGCCATTAGAATGCGGGTGGGAGTACTGCGTACTGTTTCCTGGTCTGCTTATCAAACACCCCACAAATACCTCATCCTCGGGCTTCCTCAAGGTTTTGAGGTCCTAGGGGCTGGCAGAGCCACCAAATGGAAACTTCTCAACAATTATAGGAAGAAAAGTCTATCTTTCACTGAACTCACTGACTGCCATCTTGCTCATGACAAAAATCCTGGCCTGTGATATAACCCAGAGAGAGATACGTCATATTACATTAAGCCACTGAGGTTTTGATATAGCAGTTGGACTATTCTCTAGATATAGCTCTTAATTCTAATTATAAATTCATCCACAACTAAGCTTTAGCCCAATTCCTAATGCACATTTTAACAGATATTATTTCTCATTTTGTCTTCTGTAAAATATAGTCTAAATATAAGATCCTTGAGTTTCTAATGAGGAAAATATTTTTATTGGCATCCTGACAGAAAAATTAAGGAGCAGAGAAATTAGTTAGATTGCCAAACACAGTACAAAAATCCAACATGCAATGCTATTCTCTTAGCTCAAGCTTTAATAAAACTCCTTTACAAAACTGATAACCTTTACTGAATATTTGATAAATATTTTAAAGACTATGGCTTCAGTAAATACGTGCTTATGTGCTGAAAATACAAGTAGATGAACTTCTAGATGATCGTTCAGTCAAACTGCTTATATATATTATTCATATTAATTAGAATGAAGACACCCAAATATTTTTCTAAATAATTTTTCATATAAAATGTTAACAAAAAACAAAATGTCTAACAATAATTTATTTTATTTTATTTTTTTAGAGATAGGGTCTCCTCTGTCACCCAGGCTGGAGTACAGTGAGCAATCATAGTGCCCTGCAGCCTGGAGCTCCTGGCCTCAAGCGATCCTTTTACCTGGGCCTCCTCCCAGTGTGCTGGGATTATAGGCATAAGCCACCGTGCCCAGCTAAGTCGAACCATCAGAAATCAGGGATTATCTGTAATATCTTCAGTGATGCAAGAGTTGGAGTAAAATGTTTTTCCACCAAAACAGTAACTTTTCATGGTAAAATATTTTAAACTATTTCGGTTGTTAAATTTAAATAAAAACTAATTATAACTAAGTAAAATTTTAAAAAGTTATAAATAAAATATTAACCATTTTTAACATAAAATAATTTAGATATAAATTAGATATATTTAGGAACAACTAAGAGTAAATTAAAAATTTTTCCCAGGAATACAAAACTGTACAACATTCTGGAATGGGGTTCAGATGATCTGTTGTAGTCCATTCTCAGCTAAGTTCATTAAAACCTCTGGGGACTTGAGGAAACAACCCTTACTGAGCCTTGGTTTGCTCAGGTAAAATTACAGATTTGAAACAAATTATTTCTAAGGATCCTCCTAAGACTAAAATTTTATACCTCTATAATACCAAAGTTCCAGAAAAAAAGCAAAATAGTTCATGAGGATTCAATAATATCTTTAGTTCTGTTTTAAAATATATTGTTACATTTCAGAGTGATTTACATTCTTCAAGGTGACTATTAATATATGTAGTTTAATTTAATTTCCCTTCCTACCAGCCTCCACTAATCAAATCACAGTGAACTATAAAATAAATTTTAAAAGTGAGCTCTCAAAAAATATTAATGATTTGTTAGAATCATTGGCAATCCCAGAATCCAACTTTTTTCCTGGCACCTGAATAGGAGACTTGATCTAAATAGGGGTCCTGGTTTAAAAAGTACAGGTAATACCCTAAGTGTTTTTCTCTGTCTGTGAAAGGGAAAATTAATGTTTCCTAGTTACTATTAGGAAGTCAGCAATGACAGTTCTAAACAATGTCTTATAACAACAGCAGCAGCATTGCTATTTGGGCTACCATGTAGTAATACCTGCCACGGTCAGGCTGCACTGGAGTCTTTACAAATGATAGTTCTAATCCTTACATAGCCTTGCCAGGCTTTACTGTTAATGAAAAGTGAGGGTCCTGATGGTTAATAAACTCAGCTAGGAAAATTCATGGTCCTATTGGTTCAAAGAGCTCACTGTTAAAGACTGAATGAATTCCCCCAAATTTATATGTTGAAGCTCTAAGCCCCAACGTGACAGCGTTACATGCACTGGCTGTAGTACCCAAAGGTGGAACTTGTAGGAGGTAATTAGGTTTAGATAAGGTCATGCAGGTAGAGCCCCATGATAGGATTAGTGCCTTTATGAGAAGAGGAAGAAACACCAGAGCATCCTCTCTCTGCCATGTGAAAACACAAAGAGAAGGTGGCTGTCTGCAACTCAAGAAGAGAGCCCTCACCAAGAAGTGAATCTCCTGGCATCTAGATTTTGGACTACCCAGCCTCCAGAGCTATGAGAAATATATGTCTGTGGTTTAAGCCACCCAGTGAATGGTATTTTGTTGTAGCAGCCCAAACTAAGATACTCACCAAGGAAAACTGAGGGTCTCCATGGTTCTGTTAACTTCCTAAAGCCAGTCAGAGGTGGGTAATTGGAGGAACCATGATTTGAACTCAAGTCTCTCTGAATAAACAGCCTGTCTAGGGAGGCTTTGTTTTGTTTTCTTTTGTTTGGGTTTTTTAAATAAGGATTATTTACTTTATTAAAAACAACAATAACAAAATATTCTTTTTAGAAAAATTTGAAGTTTGTACAAACAGGAAAGTTAATATGACAAGACTTGGGGGAAATCAGTTGCTAATCTAGATAATACATATGATACACAACACATCTGAGACACTTCAGTACACAGTCATAAGGAAGCCCCAGTGGTTTTCAGATGAGACACATATTGTATCAGGAATCTTACACAGTAGCATGTAATCTAAACCATAGCTACCAAGTGATATTTATTAGTAACACTGAAATAAGCCAGAAAACAAAAAATGTGAATTTTCTAAGACTGGCTTTAGCAATTTACTCTGAAATATTTTTTGGATTGATTTTTTTATAAAAAGACAAGTGAAAAAAATACAGGGAATATATTTGTTCTTATTATGTTCAATTAATGGTAAACTGTATATTCCTTTGTCTGTCTAGAAATTTTGCATGCCAGGCCCTGTGACCTTGAAGAATAGGACAGTGAACTAAAACACCATGACCTCTGCCTGAATAGGACTCCTAATCTAAGGTAGGGAGAAAATAATTACATGAACTGCTACAGGATTAGAGCTCTGATAAGAGCTACAAGGAGAGATGATAGATACCATGAAAAGGTATAATAGATGATTTCTTTCTAGTAGGGAAGTCAAGAAATCTTGATTAAATAGTGATTTGAGAAATGGCCAGGGGGAGGGTGGGGTGGGTTAGGTGAGTTTTGCAGGCAGAGGGAACTATGTGTTAATACACATGGCAAGTTGGAAGAGGGAAAGATCAGCGTAGCTGTACCGGAGAGAAGAGATAAAAGATATTAACTTCAGGTGAAGACACAGAGCTGGTCAGATATACATGACCTCTTTCTGAAAAGAATTACATTGTTTATTCTGGGAGCAAAGAAAAGCCATTTAATGTTTTATGTAGTGATAGACAACACACAAACACACACACACACAGAGAGAGAGAGAGAGAGAGAGAGAGAGAGAAAGAGAGAGAGAATTAAGTATAAAAGATCACTCTGGTTGCCATATAGAGAAGGAATTTAGGCCCTAGTCTTACAAGTATTCCTTTGTTCTTGACATAATCCAAGAAGGGAAATGCCTGGAAACTAGGGGTTTTGGTGGTTTATTCCAGATTTTCCTTAATGGAGTAATGTAATCTCCCCGGCCTATATTTCATTTCCATCTACAACACATTCTCCAAATTTGTTTCCAGTCCAGTCTTGCTCTCTTTCTCCCTTTCCGTACCCTGAACACAATCAGCTTGCTGAAACCTTCAAGTCCATGAATTAAGCTTTTAATATAAGCTAAAGGGAAATTCTACATGGCATAAATACCCTGCAACTATAGATGAACTACAGGTATTCTCAACAAAACTGTTTTATAATTAAACAATTTTGGAAGATGCTGGGTTAAACAAAGTTAAACAGGGAGGATTGTTCTCTTAAGATTTCTTCAACTCTTGAATGGATTATTATACAATCTGCATGTCTAGAAGTTTGATATAATCTGCAGAGTTCCCTGATCTTATTCACTAGGGTGATTTTTCCCCCCTATTCCAAGAACAATCTCAAGGGATTTACTGTTACACAGAAAGCACTTTGAAAACCGTGGGTGGATAGCCTACCTACAGCCTGCTGCTGGCAGAGATGGGGCTGGAATTCAGACTATTCATGCCATTCTATATTACAACATAGTTTTCAAGAAAAAAATTAAATCCTGATGTGTAACAGAAATTTCCAATTAATTTCTATTTATTTGCTGTTTCCTTCTATTTACTATTCCCAACTATTATGGAATAATCTGAATACAGAATTGTGTCTCCCCCGAAAATTCTTATGTTGAAGCCCTAACCCGCCAATGTGAATGTATTTGGAGATAGGCCCTTTAAAGAGTATTATAATTAGTGTTAAGTGAGGGCATAATGGTGGGGCCCTAATCCAGCATGACTGGTGTCCTTACAAGAAGAGAGATACCAGGGATGCACACACAGAGAGAAAAGGCCATGTGAGGACACAGCAAGAAGGTGGCCATCTGCAAGCCAGGGAGAGAAACCTCAAGAGAGATCACATCTGCCAAACCTTGATCTTGGACTCCAGAACTGTGAGAAAATAAGTATCTGTTTAAGCCACCCAGTGTGTAGTATTTTGTGATAGCAGCTCAAGCAGACTAACACACCAACTATATAAGAAACCTTAATCTAGTTCTACTACTCTCTAGATTTTATTCAGGTAAAGAAAAAACTTGATGAATGGAGGAGAATCAATATTTGCTGAGTAATTACTATGTGACTACATGACTTTCATTTTACTGGTGAAGACACCAACGAACAATGAGGTTACATAATCTATCCAGTAACACCTGCCTGTTGAACAAGAAAGCTCAGATGCGATTCCCAAACTGTCTAACTTCTCATGCCATATTATCTCCAGTTTACCACATTCTCGTCCTGGAATCCCATTTCTGCATTTTTAAAAAGACAGTGCCACCTAGACCTGGGCAACAAGGGCCTCTGCCCTGGGTACGTCTACACTTTGGAGATTTCTACTCTGATGCTCATCCTGTTGCTCTTCATCATGTGGTAAGGAGTCCATGAATCCAAGAGCCTGTGCCCATCCAGAGCCTCCATCCTTCTTTCCAGACCTCTCCCTAAGTAGCCTGGACCCAAGAACTCCCTGCATTATTGACCTTGAGTTGTTTTCCAGGTCCTGGACTATTTTCTTTCCTTGAGTTTCCTACCAAAAGCTGATGCTGAAACTGCTATGGGCACTTCTAGGCCTAAGGAACAGCTAAGGGAGGAAGGTGAATAAGAAAGGTAGGACAAGAAGTAAAGGCCTCCATCTGCGCTTTCACAATAATTGGGTGGACCCACATAAGAAGAGTATAAATGGTATAGTGTGGGACTTGGGTTGACTATAGCTTACTCTCTTGATCCATCCCATCCTTGGTTTGTTCATTCAGATTGCGAGTATAAATAATACCCATAATTTTCAAGGAGATCTAAAGATTTAAAATTATGTACCAGATGTTCTCTGATTTTAACAAGTTTATAATCTACCAGGAGAGGTGACATATAGACTTTATACTGCAGGCATTGGGAGACTATTAAAGGATTTTGAGCAAAAATGTGACAAGAAGTAGAGGCAGCATCCTATAGGGTGGATTGGAATAGCCATAGCTTAGAACTTGAGGTTCCAGTCAGGGTGATTACAATGACCCAGTAACAGAAAGAATGAAAAGGGCAGACACAAGGAGAGGTCAGTGCAGGAACTGGGCTGGAATACAGAGGGAGAGAACAGTCCAGGGTGATGTTTGGACTAGGGAACAGGACCACAACTGTGGATATCACCCCCTATCTCTAGTCACATTTATTCACATGCATAGTATGATGCCCAGGACTAAGAATGATGCAAAAGAATGCAAAACACAGATCAGATCCTTCTTTCTACAAAGTCACTGTCTGGTGGAGAACAAAGACTTAGACACATAGGAAATAAGTGAGTCAAAACCCAGAAACATCCAGCCTGACACTTTCAAAAGAAGGGTAGAGAGGAACAATGGTTCAGGCTCCCTAATAAGTTAAGCCTGTTTCTGAAAGAAGGTTTTATATTAGAAAGAAAGAGACCTGAATTTAAATAGAAAAGAAACAAATTAAGGAGGGTTTTGAGTGACAGGCTGCAGAGTTTATATTTATTTTTGAGGAGCAGGATATGGTGACACCATCAGTATTAAAGGAAGATTCACCCAGCAGAGGTGGCGAGAGGGACCAGAAGGAAGATGTCAGAGGACTTATCCTGGGTCAGAGGTACGTTATCAGTGCCAACTTTTCTCTGGGCACATGAAATCCAACAGAAATCCAGATGTCACCACCTCAACATAAGAATGCCACCAACTTCTAAAACATCCTTCTTAAAGTGTTGTACAGACCTAAATGCAAAGATGCAGAAATACAAAATATTTAGTAGTGTATCTTTTTATAAACAATTTTCATTGTTTGCATCTAATGCAGGTGAATTTGTAACTAGCTACCAGATGAAGATCATTTTTTTGGAATTCAAAATCTATCAACTGTTTGATGAAAAGATAATCCGTTTTTGTTAACCAACTTCATTGTCTGGTCTTGATCTGATGTCAAGATTTAGTGAGAGAAATACCAGACAAGGTTATATTGAGAATTCATTAAATGACTATTCTGAACCCAGAGTCAATTCTCTGCATATTAAAAAATGGAACATAATTATGGAAAGTGTCCTTATTGTTCAACAACCCCTTTTACTTGAAAATAGTGCATAAAAATGCAAATGCCTCCCTATAATTTGCCACATTAAATATTTATGCCTGCAGTTCTCTGCAGCCCCTGTAATGGCAATGGTGTGCTTTTAGTCTTTCTTTCCCATTTAAGACCTGACAGTACTGAAGCTCCTCTCACTTCCTCTAAATCCAGTTCTTCACACATTTGATAGAGAAACAGCTGGTAAAAATCTCTTAGAGGGAAAAACAGAATCCTACATTATTGGACAAATAAGATTTTGTCCAATAATAAAGGTTGTAAAATCTTTATAACCTGGGTCAGACACAAATTCTAACTTAGGATGTTTTAAGTTGTCTTTATCTTTTGACAAATTCCAAAATCAGGTACAAAAGTTATAGAAGATCTTCCACTAGAGTCATTCCTAAGTAGGACACAAGGCAGTACATTAACATAAAGCTAACAACCTAAAAAAGAATACTCTGGAAGAAAGGAGGCCATGAAGACTCAAACATATGTCATTTTAGATTTCTTCTCCTCTCCACTGCCCCAGCCATAGTAATGTTGGGTAGAGACTGGCATAATACAAAGATCTCTGGATTTAATTGTTTGGAAAACTTGACCTTGGGAATGGTTCTGCCATCTCACTATGACACTGGCTACATTTTCTTACTTTCTCTGCCTCTGTGTTTACTCATCTCTCAAATAAGAGATATACCATCTCTAAGATTCCTTCTGGATCTGAAATTCTATAGAAAACAAAATGAAAGGGCCAAGATTTAAAATCATATACTCAGTTGAAAGTGAAATGAGATTCATGTGAGCCTAAATATGTTACAGAAATGAGGTGTGATTGCAAAGTGTCCCCCCTACTGAAGCCCAGTGTTTTTAAAACTACAAAACTGACCTATTTTAAGGAGTTTTTCTAACTAACTAATGATACCTTAGTATAGGACATAAGAAGGGTGGTTTTACATACAAAATATTTTTTAGATGCTGCCAAGAGGGTGAGCAATCGCACAGTCAAAATGCAGAAGAAACCATGCCAAGCCCAAGGAGAAGTAACAATGGTATGAACAGAATAAAGAAACCATGGCTATAATTTGAGTTGCCTTTTTATGAGATATTCGAGAGGATTTGGCTGTATAAGAAAAATCTCTCAATACAAAAGCCAAGGGGAGAAAGTAAACCAATTATCTATTAGACGCAAGGAATTTAAATTAACTATTTTTCTGTAGGACAAAAATGTAGAATTCTACTGATGTCTCTATCATCTATTTTTTTAAAGTGTTGATGTCAGAATAACCCTTGTACAATAGGAGAGAAAGGGAATGACTGGAAAAGTCAAAGCGATACACTGTTAATAGACATTTTATAGATTGGGAAGACTTGTAATGTAGAACATTTTTATGTATCCATAATACTGAATTAACATGAATAGGAAATTATTATTAGGCACTTGCAGATCAAAATTGAAGTTTCCCTGCATGGGTTATTACCATATTTTTTATTGGACTGGCCTAGATGTTGCTGGAGAATATAAACTTGGTACTAATAATGTAGTGCATGAATTCATATCAGCAATTTGAAAACCAAGTGTAGAGAGTTTATACCTCTGGACACTTTGATCTGGGGGGGTCCCAGCCACACAGCATTGTAGAGAATTGTCTTTGGGTTATTAGCCCCTGGGTACCAGTTCAGACTTAGCCCTAATTAACTCTGAGGCCTTGGGCAAATCACTTCCCTCTTCTGAGCCTCCATTTGCTTATCTGTAAATGAGGCATTTAGACCCAAGAATCTTCAAGTCTAGCATTCTACTAAGTATCAGAATAAATTGTATATTACATGTTCCTATTCCTGACTGTGTGTCAGAAACACTTGAGAAGCTTTCAAAAAATATCCATGCCTGGTCCACAAATTAGAATTATCAAGGGTGGAACCTTGACATTGGTAACTTTTAAAAGCTCCTATTTGTAAAATAAAGCCAGAGTTCAGAAATATTGTTTTGTACTATGGAAAGTTTTTTAGCAATATTTAATATACTCTTGATTATTAATTTCACAGACCAGGTAGGTTCTTTATTTCCATAGTTTTTCCTATTTTCAGATGAAAGCATTCTAACTATCATCTTTCCCTCAAGAGAAAGCAAAAAGAGAAAAAAAGCAATAAACAGGAGATAATTTATATTTATTAGAATCCCTAGGGAAAAAATGTTACAGGTAGAGAAGAAAAATGTTTGACCACTCCAAGTTTGAAAATGATCTCCACCACTTTACTTATTTATTTATTTATGATTATTCCCCTATTTCATAAATAAGGAAAGATCAGGCTGCCAAATCTAAGAACATGCACAAGCAACAACCAGTGAGTAGGTGGGTGAGAACCTGTTATTGAATTTTGATTCTTTTACTTGGCTTCCTCAGCTAGGCTGCCTTATAAATTAAAAGAAAACCAGCAGTTTCAGAAAGATAACCAGCTCTTTTACATCAACCACCAAATAATCATTGGAGATAAAAAGTTATTGATCTAATGTGGCCAAGAAGCATCCTACTGAACACTTTACAGTGTTATCTGTCTTCTCTGCCTATGACTTTAGAAAAATGGGTCATACATAGTTCCCTGTTTTAATTTTTGAAGGAAAGAGAAGCTTTTCCACTTTTAGGTGGGAGGTGTGTGGGTAGTTGAATATATGCACAGGTGCAATCAACTTTAATTAAGACTCAAATCATTTTAACAGGCAGATGGAAAAATGCTTCAATCTTTAAAAGAATCAGAGGCATTCAAGCCTAAAAATATTAATGCATGGGAAGAAAAATATTATTTCCATTCTTCCTAAAGATGTAATTCTGAAAATACATTCATAAATGTTTCTGAAGCAAACACTAAATGCTAAGAAGAATTCTTTTGTCATAAAAGATAATAAGAATATTTAATTTCTATCAAAGTAAATGCAGAACTTGGCATTGTTGGAATCACAGTTACTCATAGCCATATTTGGGAAGGATAAAGATGTCATAGCTATTAAAATTTCATAAGAAAAGCAAGGCAGGAATAGTAACCCTTTGGGGTAATATAACTCAGCCATAGAACTGAATGTACTCAGTACTGTATTTTTTTGATGATTTCAACTTATTGATTCTCTAGATAAATACAGTTAGAGAGAGCAATAGTGTTTGGGAATCATTGGTGGCCAATACAAAATTCCTCATAGTTTTCCTGGGGAAAAAATATACATATAAATTTGAAAAGGGGAAAAACACTGGGGAAAGCCCATTAAGCAGATTTGATTTTTTCCCCCAAAATGACATTTTAAACAAAGTTAGTTAAGAAAATCAAAGGTTTAGGTGAAACCAATAGAAATATACTTAAATACTGACATCTTAGTAATATTTACAAGAACCAGAGCTCAGTTTCAGATTGTGCTGCTTCATAATATTATGGTTTTGCCCAAGTAAGTAAACCTCTTTGGATTTCCGTTTGTCTATGATATGAGGAAACTAAATGTGATTATTTCTAAGGCCCACTAAATAGGTATTGAGCCCCACTTGCAACTTATGCTCTAAGGATAGAGAGTAAGGAGTCACTACTCTTATTCTCCACTTGTACTCTTTGAAGCCAATGAAGGAAAAGTACAAAAGTTCTTGTTTTGGCAATTTTATGTGGCAATACCATTTCCATCTCTCTCTCTCTCTCTGCTTTTTTTTTTTTTTTTGTAGCTTCCTTATACGTTAGGTATCTGCCACCTGTTGTCACACACAAAATGCATGTATGAACTGTTTAATCATAAAGTGCCTCAGGAATAGTGGTGTTTATTTTTTGTGAATTTAATGAAAAAAACTGGACCTGGATTAGATGTTATTTCCTATTTCTGATGTTACTGATACATTTTATTACTGTGATATCTTGTTTCATAAATTATCTGGCAATAGACTTCTTTGTGGCAAAATCAATCTAAATAATAAATAAGGCCTCAGAGAGTTCTAGTATCTATTGTTTTGGGTTAAACTCATTGGCCAAAAAAGAGGAAGAGAAAAATGGAAGGAAAACAAGAAAAGAGAAAAGTAAGAGGAGGAGAATGAGGAGTGAGCAGCAGGGGCAATGGAAGACTTTTCAGATGAGGCTATGAGTGAGCCTCAGTCAGAAAGGACCTCTTGAGGTCCCAGATCCCATCTATTAATGTGGGTGCCAGGATGCCCCTGGCCTTTGTGAGCTTTAGAAACCAGGAAAATGTTGCGATGTGGGCCAGGAGAGCCAGAATGACACAAAGTGGAGGCAAAGGAGGAAGAGAAACAGAACAGTTTTCTAAAACGTTCAGTTCTGAATCTTCCTGTCCTCTTTATTATCTATAACTTTGCAACAATGTTTTTGACTATCACATCTTCCCTCAGAACATACTCTCTCAATTATAAAGTATCTCTGATTTTCATTTGAATTCTTAATTTTTATTTTCTGATACTTCAAAATAAAGATTCTAGCACCTGGAATAATGCCTGGCACAGAGTAGATATTCTATAAACATTCATGGAATCAATAAAGGACTGAATGATTGAATAAACATGGTTAAAATATTTACATATCAATAGCTTCAAATAGCATGCATTACTGGTAGGAATGGAAAATGGTACAGCTGCTATGGAAAATAGTATAGCAGCTCCTCAAAAAAATAAACACAGAATTACCATAGGTCCAACAATTCTACTTCTGGGTATATACCCTAAAGAGTTGAAAGCAGGGTTTCAAACAGCTAATTGCATGCCCATGTTCATCACTGCATTACTCCAAATAACCAACTGGAACATGTGGAAGCAACCCAAATATTCTTTGATGGATAAAGGATAAATATGATATAGTATATACATACAATGAAATATTATTCAGCCTTAAAAAAGAAGGAAATCCTAAAATATGTGACAACTGGATGAACCTTGAAGACAGTATGCTAAGTGAAACAAGCCAGTCACAGAAGGACGAATATTGTATGATTCTACTTGTGTGAGCTATGTAGACTAGTCAAAGTATTCGAGTCAAAAAGTACAATGGTGGAAAGGGGGGATGGGGAGTTATTGCTTAATGGGATGCAGTTTCAGTTTGGCAAGATAAAAGTTCTTGAGACAGACAGTGGTGATGGTTTCACAACACTACGAATACACTTAATGCCACTGAGCTGTACACTTAAAATAGTTAAAATTATAAATTTTATGTCATATATACTTTACCATAATAAAAAATACTTATATATTTACTGATATGGATTTCACGGTTGGCATGAACAATTGTGACACAGTAACACATACCTCTAACACTGATGTTTTTTGAAAGTATGGATCTTCTCAACTTCAACACTGACTGCAAAATAGTATCCTGGACTTTGCATTCCTCTCCTTGTCATGGATGGGCCACGTGGCTGAATTTACCCTACCTTCTTCCATCAGTTTTACAAACTTAGCCCCACTCTAGCTTAGTATTCTGGAATTTTGTATGAGGAAGAGTCTCCAGGGTCAAGAGTCAAGGTTTCCCACTGACCCTTTATGGGACTGCATATTAAGGAACCTGCCTGCTCTTAATAGGACCCTGGTTGGATGGAGACCCAGTGTGCTCTGCCATGCCCTGATGACTACTGCTCCTTTGTCTAGCTGGTTTTAATTTCTGTTTCTATTTCATGCCCTACAATTGCAATTTCTAACATGCTAGTCTTTAAAAGATTTGCCATATACCATATGTTCTAACTTTCAAAGGCCTTGAAACATAGGTATCTGAAGACCATTTTCTGGTGTATTCAATTTTGCTTATTTTTGTGGCATAGATTTAAATGCAAATGGGTGCTTTTTAGGCCTTTATTTCCCCTCCTCAGTCCCAGCCGGGGCAGGAGAGGGGATATTCCTGTTAATTTGAAGCCATTACGTATGTAGCTGACACATCAACTCACAATCCCCTGGGGCATATACTCAGGTGTGGCTTCACTTAAGGGGCTCAGTAGCCCCCATAGTCTTCTCTATTCTTAGAACAATGAGAGAGAGAGAGAGAGAGAGAGAGAGTGCACAAGCTGAAGCCCAGGGAAAGACACATTTTACACCAACACCGATTGTGAGCCGGCTTCCTTAAATGTCAGCTACTCATGAGTCTCTCAAAGACCTCCATTGATTTCACATGGAAGTAGGTCAGGACTGCTTTTAACTGAAGAAGCCTCATGCTGCAGGTTTCATTTAACTGCGAGGAATGAATATTAAAAATTGATGTGCAAAGCAAACCTCTGCTTAATTAGCATTTGGATAAAGTCTTTACTAGGAAAGCCACAGAAGTTAATAAAAAATGAGAAAAGTGACAATTGAAGCTGTTTCTGTGTCTGTAGCCTTTCATTTATGAAAAATATTACAGATGGTCACTTTTCATGCATTGCCTTCTATATGCCAGTTAATCTGTATTTAGGAGGTTAGCATTCTTTCTATGTCTTTGTGGTTGCTCTCGGGTTTTTAAATAAAATTTGAGTGTCATTTTTTTCTGATATTCCCTTTTCCAAAAGTTAAGCATAAACATTTTTTTTTTTTCATCTTAGGTCATCAATTTAAAAGGAAATGAGTGTGCTTAGAAACAACACTTCATAAATCATACTTTTTAACAGTCTTCCATCTCCATACTAAGTATTTTTGATATTAAGTACTTCAGTTCTTGGTTTCCACATAATTATTTGGTTAATACCCATGCTTTTTTTGAAGCGAAGTTTTTATTTTAAGAGAAAAATCATTCAGAACAGAAAAATAAAAATATTCGTTACATTTGAAAAACACAACAACCCAGTTACATTTAATTTTTTCTTTTGCTAGAAAATCATCTTCCACAATCATGATGGCTTTTTGCAAGGCCCTTTGTATAACAAAGATGGCTACTTTGTCCTGAGTTGTTCTTCATAGGGTAAGGGTACTGGGCTCTATAGAGTGTGAGGGCCTCTGCCTTCAACACTTGGCTATCATTCCACAACCTTAAAACAGCCTGCTCCTGTGGGGACAGAGAATGGCTGAAACTCCCTCCAGTTCTTTATGCTTCTCACATCAGGTTCTGGAAGGATTCACTTAAGATATCAGATCCTTTACCAAAGCCTAACTGAAGAGAAAGTTGTGCAAATAACAACATGGAATCTCTGAAAATTTAATTCATTTTAAATTTTATCTTTTAATAAAATATTTATTATTTTCATATGTATCTAAAGGTCAAACAATCACCCCTTACAATTGTATAAAAATTAACATTTTACAAGGTATTTTCCCATAAATGATTTCCTTTAATTTTTCAAAACAATCCTGTGAGGTAAGAATGAGAAACTGAGACTCGCAAAGTTTGGCCTGCCCTAAAAGAACAGCTGTTAGGTGGTAAATCTATCTTTAGACCCCAGGATATGAGACTCCCATGTCTTTTTTTTTTTTTTTTCATCTATATCCTAAGTCTCTCCCCATTCTCCCTTCCATTCTAAGGAGGTTGTTACTCAAGCTAGTTGAATAAGGAATTTTTAAAAACAAACAAAGGTATGGAAATGAAGATACATTTTTATTCTCCTTATCTTCTTTTTTATTTTTCATCTTTTGAAAATTAACAAATTAATGGGCCATATTCAATACCATGTACAATCTAGTTGATAATTTTGCTTTCTAAAATATATCTTAATACTGCTTCTAGAACTATACAGTAAAAATCTATGCTATACTGCTTTTCATGAGCTCTACTTTAAATCTCGTATAAAATATTTAGATTTAGGCTGTGAGTACTTGCTTTCACTTTTTTTTTTGCTAACTGTTGTCTCCTTTCCCCAATCAATAATTGAACTGACTCCCCTTTTGATGATTATATATAAAAATCATCTACACCTGGGTTCTCCATTGATATTTATTGTTGCATTTGGTTCCTAAATATCCAAACTACTGTTGATCTTAGGATTCTGTGCAAAACTCAGATTATAATCAAGAGTTGGTAATCATGGTAATTATATTATACTTTGCTATTTTTAAAAAAAGCTAGCTTTAGAAAAATCAATAAATTCACAAATATAAATTGATTATGCAAAATACAGTCATAGAGACCATGGGCACTTAGCACAAAGAAAAATTATAGTCTTAACCCTCCAAAACTTACAATTTAATTGGGGAGGTTGGATGCATATTCATTCACTCGGTAGTGAACACATATTGAGCATGCACTTTATACTAGAAAATGTACCAGTTGCCACAATAAAAAGACTCAGTATTGCCCTAACAATTTAGTGGGGGAGGAAAACATTTAAACACATAATTCCCTCATTGTCAGTCATATGTTAGAAAAACATTTTTATATAAATGGAGGAACAGACCTCCCCAAAAAGGAAGCAGAAAAGACAAAGTTTAAAAAAGACTACTAATGAGGATATCATGTTGCATGGGAATCAATAGAAAAATCTTCCCATGGTGAGCCAGGTGCAGTGTAGAGCACCTGTAGTCCCAGTTACCCAGGAGGCTGAGGCAGGAGGATCATTTGAACCCAGGAGATAGAGGCTGTAAAGCACTACAATCACACCTGTGAATAGCCAGTGCGCTCCAGCCTAGGCAACATAATGAGAACCCGTCTCGAAAAAACAAAAAAATTGTTTTTAAAAATGGAAAAAAAAGACTACTCTTCACATAAAGCAATCACCAATATCAGATGGTCTATGAAGGTTTAAAAGAACTAGGAGAGGGAAGATGCTAAAACCAGAGACCAATTAGGAAGACTTGTGTAACTTTAGGGAGAATAGAAGAGGAAGCCAGGTTGTAGGAAATTAGGGACGGAATGGGAGAAGGGAAATGGAGGCCACAAATACAGAATATTCACTTCTTAGGTTTGGTCATGAAAGCAAAATTGAGAACCATGGCTAGACATAGAATCAAGCTTGTTTTCTGAAACGCCAATGGCCAATTTTATTATAGTTTGTATTAAGTAGCCATACACAGATCTTGGTTCAAAAGACAAAATGAATTCTGCAGGTTATAAGTGTATTATCTATCAACCAAAGAAGGACATGCTGCTTTAATTTCTCAGGTTTAAAACTCGTCTTAGACCATTTGAACACTAACAAAAGCTTTCATTATTTTGACACATCTCTTTTGTCATTAATAACTGATTAGTCATTAGCGACTTACAAAAGTGGTTAATGACAATCATTCAAAAGAATGGAACTAGTTTGTGGATATAGAGGCAATTTTGATGTCCAGAATGTGATAATTTAAACAGAGCAATGCTTCACTTCAGCTCTGATCATTCTGTTGTGGGCTGTTAACAATTAATCCTTTCCCAACTTGTAGTGCTTAGGAATCTAGATTTTTTTAGTTGTGGCATGGGAACAAAAAGACACATTAGAATTACCCACCCATAGTATTGTGGGTGGATCCAGGGTTGGACAATACCTGGATGCTTCCAATCTCTACTTTATGATTCTTTCTGGCTATTGTTTTCCTACCCTCAATTTTTTTACCTTAATTATATCAGTTCCACAGAATAGAGAAGAACCCAGATATAAATCCATATAACTCATCTTCAACAAAGGCACCAAGAACTTACAATGGGGAAATGACAGTCTTTTCAATAAATGTTTCTGGAAAAACTGAATAGTTACATGCAGAAGAAAGAAACTAGACCTCTATCTCTCACCATACATAAAAATCAAATCAGAATGGATTAAAGACTTGAATCTAAGACCTGAAACTACAAAACTAGTAGAAGAAAACATTGGGGAAATGCTCCAGGACATTGATCTGGGCAAAGATTTCTTGTGTTAAGATCTCAAAAGCACAGGCAACCAAAGCAAAAATAGACACTTGGGATTATGTCAAGTTAAAAACTTTTGCACAGCAAAGGAATCAACAAAGTGAATAGACAACTCACAAAATGAAAGAAAATATTAGCCAACTATTCTTCTGACAAGGGACTAACAACCAGACTATATAAGGAGCTAAAACAACTTGATATCACAAAAATAAATAATCCAATTGAAAATAAGAAAAAGATCTGAACAGACATTTCTCAAAAGAAGACATACAAATGGCCAACAGATACATGAAAAAATGCTCAACATCACTAATTACCAGAGAAATGCAAATTAAAAACACAATGCAATATTATTTCGTCCTAGTTAAAATGGATTATATCAACAAGACAAACAAAAACAGATGCTGGTAAGGATGTTGATTGAGAAAGGGGAACCCTCATAAACTGTTGGTGGGAATGTAAATTAGTATAGCCACTATGTAGATAGAAACTCTATGGAGAGTCCTCAAAAAACTAAAAATAGAACTTCCATATGATTCCGCAATTCCACTACTGAGTATACATTTAAAAAGGAAATCAATATATAAAAAAATATCTGCCCTGCATGTTTATTGCAGTACTATTCACAATAGCCAGAATATGGTATTAATCTAAGTGCCCATCAACAGAGGAATGGATAAAGAAAATGCGATGTATATGCAGCATACAAGGGAATATTATTCAGCCATAAAAAAGAATCTTGTTATTTGCAGCATGGATGGAACTGAAGGCCACTGTGTTAAGTGAAATAAGCCAAGCACAGAAAGACAAATATCACATGTTCTTACTTAGATTCAGGAGTTTAAAAAGGTAGATCTCATGAAAATAGAGACTAGATTGGTGGTTACCAGAGGCTGGGGAGTAGGAGAGAAATAGAATTAAAAAAAAAAAGAATATAAATATATTTATTACCACTGGTCTGTACACTTAAAGAAGGTAAATCACATATGCATATTTTATCTCAATAAAAAATTTAAAAAATGTATATCAGTTCCATCTACAAGAAAATAGATGCAAAAAATAGGAAAATGCTATTTTATTGAATGTAACTGAAACATGACCAGTAGAAAATGTAGAAGAAAGTTTTTCCTCCACCATCAATTGTTAGGAGAATATTACAGACTTCTGGATTTGGATTTTTTCCTTTAAGTTCAGCTGTTCTGGATACACCTGGGTAGAGAGTATATGCTGCTTCAAAATCCATGTTACTAACACTCTTTTCCTCTTAGATTCTCCTTAGTTTTTATACTCCTTTCATTTGGGAACAGTAATAGCCCAGATTCTCCAGTTGATTGGTTATTCTAACAGGAGCGGAACATTTAATTAACCTAGCTCCCACTAGCTTACAACAATAATGAGTCTGCTTCAACCAAGAAATACCATGCACCATTACAGACACCTTATTAAATTGGGATTGCCATCCATTTACTGAATTCTGAAAAACGTATTTTTTGAAAATTATGGAAAGCTTTTTAAATATTGTAACTAAAATCAATGTTTTACCTGGGAACACACACATTCAAGACCACCAGTCACATAACAATAGCACCCTGGATTTATGCACTTCTTTTCCTCCAAAGATGTAAAATGACTTTCTTGAATGCGTTTTCATTCTCTTTACTATTTGAGTTCAATAATGCATAAGGTCAAGCAGATTAAAATTCCTTCTCTAAAATATTAGTCTCTCATTCTCTTTTAAAAAGTGTATCTTTCTGTCTCCAAACATAGAAAAGCGATCAATTCTCACAGCTTATTCATTTATATAGACACTGATGATGATTTGACATCAACAAAATGGTCCAAATTTTAAATGCTTGATGGCTATATTCTTCATATCTTTTCCCCCGAATACAACTCCCTAGAATGGAATGGCCATTCTTTCAAACATGCCACTTAAGAACAGAAGCAATGAATTCAGCATTTAGCATAACTGCTTTTTTGCTGAATGACTATATCGATTTCAATGTGGTATGTTCTAAGTCATAGAAGCCGATTTTTTTTTTTCACTTAATGGTTAAACATTTCTCGTATGGCTTTTTTTCCCTCTAGTTCAATAGCCTTCTCAAGTCACTATGCCTAATAATTAAACAAATTCAATAAATATTTATCATGTATCAACTTTGGGAAAGAGTGCATTGGACCAAGTGTTACAGGAAATAAAACAATAAAAAGGTGTGGTCCTTTTCCTCCCTGGTCCTTTGTCTCAAGGGGGAGTAAGATAGAAAGGGTCTTTATGACAAATCAGAATAAGTCTCATACAATTACAGAAGCACAAAGTACTCAAAGACAATAGCATGAGAAAAATAGTGGAGAAATTAGTAGACTGAGTTGGGATTCAAGGATCAGACTGACGTTGTTTTATGGAGTTGCTGGGGAAGTCCTTTCAGCAAGTGAGAACATCAGACAGGAAGTCTCAGAGGCAGGGGTCCTCTGTTTGGGATTTACAGATCACCCAGTAATCTACAGAAGTACCAAACAAGGAGCCAGAAGAAACTCACAGTTTTAGCATCTAACATTTTCATTTGAAAAGTGAGAAAACTAAGACACTAAGAGGCAAACTGACTTATCCAAGGTCGCAAAGCTTGTTAATGGAAACCACCTCTTGTGACACCCAGTCTTGTCAACTAGACTTCTGGATCATATTTAATTAGAACATAGGACATACATATGGGAGTATGATGTAGCCTATAGGAACTCCCTTACTTATACCTAATGTTTGATTCGTTACAGATGGCAAAGTGTCAAGAATACATGATAGTAAATAAGAATCAGAAATTAAATTTTTACTTCAAGTAACTGAACATGAGGGAAAGCAATCAGTTCTAGTTCATTTCATTTGTGTAAAATCCAATACTACTAAGGGAATCTTGGCTTAAAAAAACAGACTGGTGTAGCTTTATTTCTGAATTAAAAATGTTTCTGCATTTTATAAATCTAAAGCAGGGAGCGTTCTTCTTAATGGAGAGAATTGCTGATTAAATTGCTGACAAGAAATTGCATTTAAAGATTCAACAACCGGAGAATATAAACACAAGGGATAAACACGTCTGCTTGCATCAATCAAAGACAGCTGCAGTCTACCCCCAGAAAGGTGAGCAATTATTTATGAAATTATGTCTTCTTCAGTGATTCTATATTGCAATTCTAGGAGAAACTAAATGAGAAAAACAGACAATGTCATGGTCCCAATTAACCAAGGAGTCACATGCATTTTCAAAATCAAGGAATTTTATTTATCCTCTATTTAACCTCATCATCCTGCAAAAAAATTTCTTTAGCTTTAAAAATATATAACAATTAAACATGCCAGCTCGTTCTTGAAGAACTGTATATTTTTTTTAATTTTAAAGATGAGTGTCTGATTCTATCAACTACACATTAACATAAATCTAAAGAGAAAAGCGGTAGTACTAAGAAGCATTTGCATAGGTCCCTTTTGGAGATTTTTTGTTTGTTTGTTTTAATAGAGTCACTTTCTAAATTAGCGCTGCTAGGGCTCCCATTGCTTTTGAGCATTGTCTGGAGTTTTGGATTAATCAATTTTTCCCCCTTGGAGTAGCCATGGGCCATCAAGCTACTATACGGTTCTGCCAGCAGCTGAGGACAAAAGCTTTACATCCCTGGAGCAAAATCAGCTAGCTGGTAGTTCAGCATTGCAAATCTGACAGACCAAAGAAACCTGCACATATATCTGTAAGTTATGCTTAGAGGCACTGAGGCGATCACTCCTGTCTCTTTGCCTAGGTCACTGAGGTGGTTCTGAGGCCCACTGGGCAGACCACATGCCTTCAGGGGCAGCTCAGAAGCCTGGGGTATAGGGCTTATTGCAGTGACTGAGACATTCCAACGTGAGCTTTGAAGGGTGCTGAAAATATTTCCCACCCCCTTCCTAAATTGATGATGACCATTAAGTAGCTCACGCCATTTATGTACAGATTTGGCTTCCTCTTAATAAGCAGATACCCTTGAGAATGATAACATCATAAGCCCTTAGAGTTTTGATGATAACTGGTGAATTTTAATGGCAATAAGGAAGAGATTGATCAAGTATAGGTAAATATCATTAAGGGAAGAAGCTTGGGAGCCAAATAATCTAGGTTCACATCCCTATGTGACTCTGGTTAAGTTGTACTTCAGTTTCTCCCATCTTTAAAATGGCAATGTTAGTATCACTTGCCTCAGAGCATTGCTATGAGAACTGGATTCATGTAAAACTCTTAGTGTCTGGTATAGAATAAACAACATAAAAGTAAATACATGCTACCGTTATTATGGAAGCCTTCTCAAGAAAAGCATTGGTTGCTGCCTGCTTTCCCCAAGCCTTGACTACTAGTTTCTTTGATGCCTCCTGCTCTGGGCTTAGTTGGTCTTGATATTGTTCCTGAGACAAACATACTTGAGGCATTTTTTAAAGAAATTCATCACCTCGTTCTCCCATTAGCATTGTCAGCCCCAACTCCTGAGATCCTTGGCCCAGTCACGACAGCCAGACCCTCTGACTGCCCTCATAATGCCCTTATTCCACCCTGCCAGTGGGTGGAAAGAAAGATTTCCCTTCTCTTGTACTCCCTGTGGGTTCCAGTGCTCTCTGCTCTCCCACATTGACTAGATGATGTGACTGGGTGACCCCTCTAGACAGCACACCCTTGTTCTTAGTCATGGCCCCATCTGGGAGTCCCATCCTGCTCTGGCTAGTCCTCCCCCTCCAATGGCCTGGACTCATCTGTACCAACTGCTGGGCTGAGGAATGCTGCCAGCCTGAGTGTCAAGTTTCCTTCCCTGCCTGCCTGGCCTGCAGCACCAGCCCTGTCTGAAGCAGCGCTTACCAGTGGTTCTCAGACTTAAGCACTGAAGATTCTGATGCGAGGAGTGGCACAGATTTGGTATGACTAAGACAGAGCTGTTAAACTAAGACCAAGGATAGATGTTATTCACAGATTGCCCACGACACACACACTCCATTCTTAAATTCTCAAGGTCTCTGGGAGAATTTTCAGGTAGTAAAATCGTTTTCTCTGCGGATTCATTGAGATTACCCTGACTGTCCTCTTTGCAAGACGCCAACTAATCACTAACTTAGTCAAGGAAAGGAAAACACCATTCACTCATTTTGGACTGTCTGTATTTTGCTTTCTCCCCTCTCTCTTCCTTCTTATATAAATTTGTATATAAATTCTCTTATGTATATTCTTAGATGACGGCAATGTATAATGGGTTTCTCTTGAATACAAGTAAATGGGGATGCTAATATTTAACCACATGTTCCTGAGTGATTGTTTCACACAAGGCATAAATATCAAAGGGGATTGTTATGAAATATCAAATGCCCCAGGCCCAACCCCCAAGAGTTTCTCCTTAAATAGGTCTATGATAAGGCCCAGGGATCTGTATTTTTAACAATATTCAGGTAAATATGATGCAGGAAGTGTTTGTACCACTCACCCAAGCTTTCTATGTCTTCTATCTACCATGCTTTGAAATACCTGAGACACGTCTTTGGAACCTGAGCACATTCCTAAGGTCGTGGCCTGGGAGCATCATCATCATCCAGGTCCTGGCTCAGTTTCCCTTCTGAGATGCTGGAAGGAGCCTTACTAAGGCAGAAGCCAGTCTGAGCCCACAGTGTGGGACTCTGAACAAGGGAGCAACCAACAAACAGCAGGAGGGGGGACCTGAAAGGTACGAGTCTAATCAAACTAACAGGTCTTGGTCCTGCCAGAGCTTCTGGAATCTTTCTCATGGTATCCTGAGATATCTTCAGGTGTTCTGGGTATAGTTCAACTCCCAAATGCCTTTGAAGACTCCCAGAGTACAGGAGTTCCAGATTGACCTCCTGACTCTGGCCAGCTTTCTCCAAATCACTATGCATCCAGAATTCCTACCCAAAGTCAGCATGCTTGCAGGTGGGGAGTCACAGGCTGAATATTTACCCACTCTCCACTGCAAATGAGAGACCCAGAGCCATAGATTCTGCCCTCCACCCTTCGCTTTGCCTTTCCAGTACCTGTTTTTATCCTACTCACTCTTGTCAGCACCTGCTTTCACAAGAAAGAAAAGAAGGGAAGATAAAGTCTTTAACGATTTTGCTTGCTAAATTTTACTGAAGAAAAAGTATTTTAAGTAGGCTAAACAAAATGTGTACATGCTCATAAAACACACTAACATGCATCCATGTTTCCCAGGACAGCTTAATTTTTGGGAAGCTGACATTCCTGACCTCTCCAATATGAATTCAAGAACTCCAGTCAAGACCTAGGAGGTGGTTAAAGTGTCCTTGCAAGTAAAGGTCACACAGTCCCTACACTTGAATCAGTTGAGTGGCTCCTAAGACAACTTTGGATATCTGGTTTCTTGGTCCACAAGTAACTAATGGTCAGATATTACAATGAGGAAAAGAGTAAAAAGAGAGGACCATAGGTGCGAGAAGGGAGGGACAGCTAGATGCATCAATAAAACTACCTGAAAGAAAGGGAAGAGGCTGGAAAACTACAAGAAACAAACATAAGAATTTTTCAATTTAAATGATATAATTGTTGAATAGCAATACAACTCTACAACCTCAAATAGCACCTGACATCCCAGGACAGTAATAAACTACTAATACTGTGCCACTGCTATTGCAAATGACGTGGAACAAGGATAGTCACCTCTGTGTGAGGCCTGTCCTGTGTGGGTTACCCTGCTAGACACTGCATCAGTGCATAGTAGGCACACAATGACTACCATAACAATGACCTTGAATCGTCAGGATAGCCAGATTATGTTAGTGGACCCTTCCTTTTTTATTAAAAATGGAACAATATATAAAAACAAAAATCTGTTTTAAATGATTTCTTTCCAAAAATCATTCTTTTTCTTTATATATTTAAAAATAAAATTTTAAAATTAAATTTTCTTGTTTGGAAGTTCTTTTTAAAATTAAACTAGTAACAGTTAGTTGGAAGAGCTGCTTCACAATCAATGCCTATATTTTAGGCATCACTGGACCACATATGACTCAAAAAAGGGGAGAGGTGTGTACATATGTGTATATGTATGTGGGGTTAGATGTTTTAGGGTTTTTTTTGGTTTTGTTTTCTTTGTATGCGTGTTTTGGATTATAGTTTCTATATAGTTTTTTTTAAGAAAGTCAATGAAAAGGCAAAGATTACATCTCATTCTTAATTCTATTTCATGAGACCCATAGGACTCATCTCTATTATTGTAACAATATGACATCTAAAAGTATTAAATATTTTTAAAAGACTAAAAGATGAGATTTTACAGTAAAAAATTGTAACTCTCCAATAATGTAGAATATTGTTGAGTATGACATAGCTTTTTGGTACTGCAAGCCACCATTTTTCTGGATATTTGTTTTCTTTGTTACTTCTGTAGCCCCACTGTCCCCATGTCTTCTGTCATGCTCTGTGTGTACTTTTCCATGTACTTCATGTCTTGGTGCCCACATTGGTTCACATGGCCATCTGACCCTATGTGTGCATTTCTTTGTATTATTTATTTATTTATTTATTTTTGAGACAAGGTCTTGCCCTGCCACCCAGGCGGGAGTTCTGTAGCATGATCATAACTCACTGCAGCCTTGAAGTCCTGGGTACACACTATCTCTCCTAGCAATTTTTTTTTTTTTTGGTAGTGATGGTATTGCCCAGGCTTGTCTCAAACTCTGGGCCTCAATCAATCATTCTGCCTTGATCTCCCAAGGTGCTCGGATTACAGACATGAGCCACCACAACCAGGCCTCTTTTGCATCTTAGCGCACCTAATTTATTAAAACAAAATGTCCCATTCACGAGGTAGGTATTCTGAAGTTTCAAATCAAAATCATAATTAGAACTAATCAATGAGTACACATGTGCACAGAGTGAAGTAAAACTCAGTAGAAATCAATGGGAGTGGGGGAGCGGTGGGGGGGAACCTACCTAATGTGTACTAAGTATAATGAACACTATTTCAGTGATGGGCAGACCTATAGCTGGGACTCAAGCATTACAAAAGCAATCCATGTAACCTAAAACATTTGTACCACCTTATTATTTTGAAATTAAAAAAAGAAAAGATGTAACAGCTGGGTGACATATATAAAAGGAAATGGAGAAAGTAATCTTAAATCTCTTAGAGAGTAGATATAAATTTTGTTTAATCTGTATTAAATTAATTTGTAGCATTAAAAAGCATAATGGATATATAAAAAAGAACATGTGAAAGAATGATAAAAATTATAGGTAGAAAATTATTATTATTTGAGTCTCCAACGTTCACCATAAAACATATTTGTACCTGGTCTACTTATCATGTGAACACAAAAATTTCCAGCAATATCACATGAGTTAATCACTTCTTACATGCCTCATATCCATTTCTCTACACAACATTTAAAAAAATAATAAAAATAACCAAAAATATAAAAATTATTATAGCCACAGAGACTATCAGATGCCCTCATTTAATCTTAGATAAACATTACAATGTCCCATCAGCTAGAAAAAAAATGCTGTACCTATAGCAATGAATGTGAGGGCTGTATTTAGAAAACTTGAAGCAAAGTGAAATTTATTCGTAATCTACTACTTTTGTCTTATGTAATCTCTTTCATATGGACCAATCCCAGCAACAATTGTAAATCTTTAAGATGTGAAACCATTACATTTGGTGTGCTTTTTATACATTATTAAAAATAAGAGTGTACTGTATAAATTTTATTTGAGAAAGATTTCCTTAATTTAAAAAAGTTTGTATTTTGTTTTAGATTGAAGATTAGAAAATTATCAAGTTGACTTTTCTAGTAAAGGAAGAGAGGCTTGGAAAGTAGAGATATCAGTCTTACTTCTAACCCTGAAATGTAAAAAATTCCTGAAATGTAAAAAAAATTAGACTTAGAAGTCATGAATGTTATACTACTTCATATCATTTATTCTGTTCCTAAGGTGTCAACAGGTATCTACAAATTCTATCTGGCAAGAGTAAAAGGGAGAGCTGTATCAATGAGTGTACTGCAAGAGTAATTATTGGTTTACTCTCAATAATTTTGGTTCTACTTTTTGCATTACAGAAAGATTCTGAGAGCCCCTGTGATTTTGTTAGTATCTAATAGTGTCTTTCTATTTTCTTTGAGAGTCAAAAGTAAATATTAAAAGCAATTTGACTATTCATTTGTACTATCTGCATTTTCCCTCCCTTCCGTTTATGTAAAGTAAAATACTGAGGTTAATGTAACTCAGGGGCATGCCCTTTCTCTGAAGAGTTGATGCATGGTTAATAATAGTACATGGGAAGGAATTCGATCCTTGGCTCCCTAAAAGCTATAAAGAGCCTAGATCACTTTGTCATGTACAAGCTTTGTTTTAGAAGCACACAAAGCTCATTTTTTGGAGTCAGCTGGGGAAGTCTGTGACATATAGCACATAGACTGATTCTAACAGATGGATTTTTCTTTAAATAACTTCATTAGCTAATCATTTCTTTTACATATACTTTTTCTAGCTAATTGGCATAGCCACCAGCTGGAGCTGTTAAGGATCCTCCAAAGAAGCTGATAGGTAGGGAGAAAATCCAATCATCTCACCAATTCTAAGATGAAAATTCCATTAATTTCACCCTAAGGATTATGTATTTTAAAAGTAAAATCTTTATTTTTATTTGTTTTCTCTTATTCTCAATACCTTACCTGATCTGTGTGAAAAACCAAATCAATCAATCAATCATCTGGAAACAACTTTAAACTTTAATAAATTATTTAGACCAGTGTTTCCCAACCTTGGCACTATTGACATTATAGACCAGATAATCGTTTTTTTTTTTCTTCATTTTGTGGTGGGCTGTCTTGTCCATTTAGGCTATTAAGCAGCATCCCTCGCCTCTACTCAAAAGATGTCAGTAGCACTCCCAGTTGTGACAACCAGTAATGTCTCTAGACATTGCCAAATACCCCGGGGCGGGGGCAAAATTGCCCTAGTTGAGAGCAGCTGCTCTAGAAATAGGTTGCTCCTAATTTTTAATTCAATTCTGAAAATAATTTAAAAATAATTTTATGTATATATGTATGTATGCATGTAACTCTGGACATGACTAATATATTAGAAATTGGTGCCTTCCAGTTAGGTAAACAAAATGTTTTTGAGGTAATTATTTAAGTAGCTAATGTTTTTATAAATCTTTCTGGGTAAAGGGAAAAAAAAGGCAGAATTAATGGCTTATAACTACCAAGGAATATTCATTATCTAAGGAATGTCATCATCTTCTTCATCAACAAAAGCACTGAAGATTTCTTTTTCTTTAAGGAAAGTCCTCATAGATAAATAACACAGTCTTGTGGAGGGATTATGAGACATAAATGACTAATTATCAGTTTAGGTGCCTAAGGCATTTTTAAATAATAGAAAGTGTACTTTAATGAAATGGACACAGAAAAAAACTAATCTGGATATGTTTTGACTTTACTATATACTTGTGAAGTGATTTGGAGCTCTTGAAAGGGCTAGTCATTCAGATAAAGAAACTTCCTGGTCTTTGAAATTCAGTAGTAAAAGTAATGTTCACCACCTTGGTGATTTTTCTGTAAATTGTGTATCAGTGGATCTAGGAAGAGTACCACAGGAGTAAGACAGGAACTACCACAGCTTTTAAAAGGAAAGCAATGAGTCTGTTCTAGTTTATAGTGAAGGGAAGAACATAACCACCTGAAGAATGCAGAAAGAATCATTTGTTACGTTAAAAAAAGTCCTAAATTCTATTGAAATTGCTTTCTTTCCAACGAAGTTTTCTAACACAGATTTTCTCAAGCAATTTTTTAGTATAGGATAAAGATAAATTTTAACCTTTAACAATCCTGTTCTGAATGTTTAATTTTGTTCCCGCCAAAATCAAGGTATTTACCTAAAAATTCGACCGTGGCCTCTGTCAGACTTTTCAGGGCCACTGTAAGAATTTAGATTCTATACTTGATCTTCTGAAAAACTTAGGAAATGCTCTATTGTGCAGATTGCCACGTTTAATTCTTTCAGTTCCCCCTCAGAGCCCCCTATTTGGTGTGGCACGGCAGAAGGAAAATCACGCGAGATTTCAGCTGAGCGGCCCAAAGACCACACGCTCCCTGCTTTATCTGTAATAACGGGCTTCATTCTGATTTTAAGCCATAAGCTACGCTCTGGGGGTCCCGTCAGCAGGACGCGAGACTTACTCTCTGCGGGTTCCTTGGAGCGCCGGCCGCTGGACGACGACTTCCTCAGCAGGCTGCGTCCTGAGGTAAAGAGGCTGGTCAGTTCCTCCAGAGGACTGGTGGGTGTTCGCGAGCGGGAGCCGCCGGGGGCCGCCGCCCCGTAAGTGTTCACCGAGGCGTTGACCATCTTGGCCCCATCTTGCGACACTGGCCTGGGGGTGGCATGAGGCACTGATGGCGAGCTCCTTGAGAGGCTGCCCGCATGCACGGCGTCGTAGGGGGGAGGCCTTTTGAGGCTCAGGGGCGTCAGGGACCTCCCCATGCTCACCGGGGAGGGAGAGGCGGAGTGACTTTTAGGATGGCCGTGCGGAGACTGGGTTCGGTACAGAGCGGAAGGGGGCGGAGGCGACGAGGACAGCACGGAAGTGGCAGAAGCAGGTCCCAGGGCTGCGGTCTGGTCTTTGTCCGGTTTAGCGTGGCCGGGGGTGTGAGGCGGCAGGGAGGACGGAGACGCCCCAGCCGCCTGCTTCATGTAAGACACGTTTTCCAGCACGGGAAGCTTGGTGACCTCCAGGGGCGTCAGCGGAGACTCGTCAGAGTTGGGGGAGCAGTGCACAGGGGCCGGCGGGAACACCAGCAGGGGGGGTCTGTGGGAAAGCAGGTTGGGGAAGGGCGGGGGGATGTCGCAGAGCAAACCCTTAGGAGTACATGGCACTGAGGACTTGGCGAAGTCCGAGTCAGGCACCGTGGGAGTAGCACACTGTGAAGAACAACTGTGATGGTCGAGGTCACATTTGGAATCTTGGCCTAAGTCGTCAAAAATGGGGTACTTCATTTCCTCATAGACGGCCTCGCTCTGGTCGTCCTCCTCTTTCCGGAAGTCTCTGAGGATGTTCCCCACCATCTCGATGTACACGGGCTCCTCTTCCTCGGGGTCTCCCGCGGGGCTGCCGACGTGCGACAGGGAGGAATCCCGGGTGAGGGATGTCCTCCTGGGCCCGTGCTTTTTGACGTACGTTTCATCGAAAGATGTGCTAAGCTGAGTGTTTGGATTCCGTTTAGGTTTAGGAGGAGGAATCTTCTTGGAATATTCATCACTGTGGGGTCTTGGTTTGGTTGATACTAAAAGAAGAAAAAAAAATGGTAAAATAGATGAGTATGATAAGAAAACTTTAAAAAATGATTTGCACTTGAGTCTACTACTATAACCTTCTGGCCAAAGGGTAGTCTGCTTCTTTTCTGGCTTGAGGCTTAGACTGGAAATCAAGGAAACGTTTCCCATATTTAGAAAAACGTGATGGCAGAATGATAATCTTTCATATCTTCAAACTAATATTAATAATCCAACACTGATAAATGTATTAACATCAGGGCTATTCACCCCTCTGCCTTATAATTTCTAAATAGAAACTTTCAGATAAAACATGCTGGATAAGAGCAATCACAAATTTCATAAAAATTAACCTGCAAGAATTAAGTGAAAAAGGAACTCAGGAGGAAAAAAAATTAGAATGTCTGTTAATACAAATAGTCTCCAAAATACCATAGAGACTGAGCCCTTTCACTGATGTGGCTATTACACATGATCACCTCTTGCTTGCATTTAGGATAAAAATTTCCCAGCCTGCTAGACTTAATCTCTGTCTTAGTTCAAATAAATGGCTTCTACATAGATGGCTCTGATACTTCAGGGGAAATTGATGTGAAAATCTTATGAGGCTAGAAAAGTTAATCTCTAAATCTCCAGGTATTGTTGATTATGGTGTATTTGTCTGTTTTTGTTCATAAGATCTCTTATGATATCCCAAATGCTGTCTTGGAATAAATTTATTAGATATGTTCCACTGACACAGCAAAATGCCCTCGAGAGTTTTAAAAGGGAGTAACTCAGGGAATGATATGTAAGCTTCAAGAATAACTTCTGAAAACTCACAACAGATATGTGTACCAACACATCCCATGGCCTGCTGCAAGCCCCCCTTTTTTGACAGAACATAAACTTCTGACACCATACAGTAGGGTGGAACAGGCTGGCAAATGTCTGAGACTGAAATGAATTGTTTAGCGTGCAGAGAAGGTACCTATGTCTTGTTATTATCTCATTATCTCATTGTGTTGATATATGATTACAGTGATTACCATTATTATGCAATGTGGCAGAATGTAGTTGCTTACAGTAGAAGATAGCATATAGTGTAAGTTGACAGTATAGCTTAGGGTTGTAAAACTGGAAGGAAATAACAGGCTTCTCTGTAATTTACAGCCTGAAGAGAGGGGTCTAAAGGCCCAATTCAGGAAACGTCTGAATTCTTTGTTTTTTTCCAACTAGCATAGCTTATGACATAGGAGTTCTTCTGAAACTTATTAAAGGAAAGGAAAGTGCTAAAGGATAAATTACTCTAAGCATCAGTCTTGCCTTAGGCATGAAGGAACCAATCCAATGCTCTAGCAGTGACTATTTATGTCACTCTGGTTTCAAACATTCTATGCCATTGTACCCATGATCATATTTTACTCACTATAACCAAACAGTTTTTTGAAGGGAAGGTAGTTAATGTAGGTTGTTGATGTATCTAGACTTTTCCTTTAAACCATACTAGGAAAAACTAGATGTCATTTTCCAGGGAGCTGTAGCAGTGAAGTCTTTCAATGACCAAAGTGAAAAGCCTATAGACATAATGGAGTGAAAACTACCCAGTCAGTCAGTCATTCTTTAGGAGGGACCCAATTCCCTGTACCACCCAACCTGGTATAAATTTTATTGGTTTTGAGATCTACTGAGTATATTAATTTTCATATGATTTAAATAAGTCATCAGATTATATAGAAAAATTTGAGCCCTTAGTAAAGTAAAACTATAAACCAATGAACAAGGTTGACTTAGTACAGGAAGAATTTTGAAGTAGTATTGACTTGAAAGAACAAAAGCACACCCAGAGTGTTCTTCTGAAACTTGTTTCCTGCCATCCTTAACCCTATGAAATCACTAAAGACTAAGTAACTCAGGCTCTGGGAAAATATTTGCCACAAATATTGAGTTCTGGGGATTGAATTGTGTGGGGTTGAGGGAATCCTTTGAGGAGTCGGAATAGGGAAGCATTCTCTGAATAGAGGGTTAACCTAAGGCCAGGAATTAGGGTGTATCCATGACATGGATAACTTCATTATATGGGAACAAAGATATTTAGAATGAGATTTTCATTTTTCTTCCTCTTAAACTATAATTCACTTGTTTCCTTTGACTCTTCACTAAAGCCTCATACTTCAACATAGACTATGGAGAGAAATAACAGTATAAGAATTCAAGCATCTACTGAGTCTCTTTCTAGGCAGCACTGCTGCATTGAGGTGAAGCTATAGTCCAGGATTCCACAGGCTGAGAGGATGTCAGTGGTAGATCTGGGAGTCCATGGTGCTCAGGGAAGGAACAGAATATGAATGACACTGGAGGCTGTCTCTCTTTCCCATACAGGTGGCCTTTGGAATAGATAAGACCAATAATTGGATTATACTCAAAATGTGAGCAAATGACACTTCATTTTGTTTGAGAAAAGAAACAGAAAAAAATTATATAAAGACCCTCTATATCCATGAAATAATTGAAGAAAGAGAAGTTTCTATTCCAGAACACAACATATTTATGATTAAGGTTAAACAACTATTTATTAAGAAGGAATTTGGACAATGCATTTATACCACAAGAACAATTTCAGTGACACACCACGTATAGATATTGCCTGACAAGGGAAAGAGAATATAATACATCACTCTTATGGTGACTATGAAATGATCAAAGTTGACAGTTGTTATTGACTGAATTGTGTCTTCCTCCCCCCACAAAAGTTTCATAAATCGAAGTCCTAACCTCCAATGTGATGGTATTTGGAGATATATCCTTTGGAAGATAATTAGGTTTAGGTGAGGTTATGAGGGTGAGACATTCATGATGTGATTACAAGAAGAGACACCAGCGAGCTAGCGCATACACTTTCTCTCACTGTCTCTCTCTCTCCCTGCCATATGAGAACACGGAGAGAAAGAAGCAGCTCCTCTCTCTCCCCACCCCCTCACCCTGTGCCATATGAGAACACAGAGAGAACGCAGCAGTCTACAAGACACGTAGAGAGCCCTTACCAATAATCAACCATGCTAGCACCTTGATCTTGAACTTCTAGCCTCAAGAACTGTGAGAAAATAAATTTCTGTAGTTTAAGCCACCCACTTATTTTGTTACGGCAAAATTAGCTTAGTGACCTAAGACAAGGATATTCATTGAGTCCTATGGAAAGGCCCTTTACAGTTGAATGATGAACACCCACTTTAATTTCATCCTCTGGCATTGGAATACTTTAACGAGCTTTGTCATTTTAGAATTAATGCAACTGTTTTCCAGCACTGTCAAATTCTCCTGTCCCCTGACTTTACCTCCTCACCTCCTGCAACCATGTCACAAAGAGCACATCCCGGACACCTGCCCAGGAGCCAGCTTCCACCACATGCCTGTGATGCCACATCTTCCTGATCTGACTCTCCAGCCTCTCACTTATGGAAGGCATAAGCTACTTCAATCTGACCCATTCTCTGGATGTTTGTTTGCTGTTGTTTGCCTTGGTACACTTACTCCCTGCTCCACTCTGCTCTGCTTGTTCAGCCCACAAGCTAAAATAATTCTCCAGCAGGCCTTGCTCAGGGAATACCCCATTATCTGAGCAAGCTTCCCTCTTTTGTTCCATGTCTGGTTAAGGGAGCCCAATGCATGTAGATTCAGACAATTCAAGCAATCTCCCTCCGCACCCCCGTCTTCCTCCTTAGCATTGATCCAAATTTGAAATGAGGGTATGAGGATATTTAGAGAGTAAAGTGTTATAAATTACAGATGATCAAGATGAATAAACAGATCTATTCCTTCAATATCAAGGAAGGCTTTTTTTCCAAAAAAAAAGAAAAATCTGCTTTCCTTTCCACATCCTCCCCCCTTGCAATCTCATCTCTGGAAAATCAGAGGAGGAAATAATTTCTTTTCTAATGAAGTGATTTTTCTTTCCATTTTCCATGTATCATCTGGTTTTACATTAGTGCAAGTATTGAGTAAATAATTTATAGAACAATGAAGATGTGTTTCAACTGTCATACGTGCTATGTTAAAAGTTTATCTATATAAGGAAAAGTCTGAAATTTCACACAACATTGTCCCATAATTTATTCTACTTTAACCTCACTCTAGAAAATTAAAAATTAAAAAAATTCATTTAACATGTCACTTTTTATAAGGTACTTAAAACTGGTCTTCAGCTACATACATAGATGCTGAAACACTGCTAATAAAAGACAATACAATTGTATTGCAAATTTCAACCATATTCAACAATAATAAAAGTGTAATTTTTATCATTCTTGAATATATTTTAAATTATTTCTAATAAGCCAAAAGACAGAAGCAATAATTTTTGTTCAGCTCCAACACACAAATTTTAATGCTTAAAATAGTATAATGACAGTAGCACTGAATAAGCAGAAAGTGACATTTTTTTAAATGCGATATCTGAACATAAAGTTTATACATGGCTTTCAGTCAGGCCCTGATGATCTGTCTTTCACAGTTAATTTTGGAAATTCATCACATCCCTTGTCAACCTATCTTTCAGAAATACTTTTTTCTTATTAAAAAAAAAGTCACATAAAATCACGCTTTAGTATCTGTAGGTGTTCTTGACCCAAGAGTTAAAAAAAGAGATACAGAACAGGTCAGCATTTCCCCTTCTAGAATGACTCTGGCCACAGAATCCCATAATTTGAAGGGTTTTTAGGGATTATCCAGCCCAAACTGCATATATTACTAGTGAAAAAAAAATCAATTCCTTACCAATCACATTATTTAAGAGAATCTCAATTACAATCTTTAGTACTCTCTGAAACAAAGGAAAACAATAGGGGAAAAAGCTATGTAGTTCATTGTTTTGTATATGAAATAAAGTATCACTTTAAACAGTCCTCTCAGCCCATGCTGGAATAGTGGAATTATAACTTTGTATATCTAGTTATAGAGAGAAATTTAAACAGTTTGAATTCAAACTGGAAAATGTGGATCCATTGAAGGAAAACAATGTCCACACTGTGCAATACTGGAACTGGCTGATTCTAGGTGAGAGACACATTTCCCACTTTCAGCAGAATTGTGCTCACAATAACTTTGTCACAACTCACAATTCCACAGCTTTGAAGGATATTTTTATTTTCACAGTCACAAGGCCCACAATACTATCCACAAAATTGGATTTTTTTTTAAATTAAGGTGTTTTTTAAGGGATGGAAGTTGCAAATCCCCTTGTTCTGTTTACAATAGAAACAAGAAAGTGTAATAATGTACAAAAAAAGAGGGGGGTTAGATTTGTAGGAACTGTGTTACAGGCCTGGATCTAGTGACAATAAAAATGGAGAATGCAGATCAACATTTTGGTGGAACCAAAGTAAGGCATGGAACTCGCTCAGCAGTGTGGTTGTGAAGTTCAGTGGGACTCAAAGAATCTTGGCTTGATTCTCTGCCAAAGACTTGACCGTGATCCCTTCTCTGCCTCAGTCAAGGTACATAATGTTGGGCATATTACTCTGAAATACAATTTTATTTATACTCACGTTTGCTGTATATACAATAAGAAACTTTAATCTGAACCACTGTTCTTTGAATTACTCATTTCTACCCATTTGTTGTAAAATAAAATTGGAATCTGTACCCAGCATTTTTTAAAAAATAACTTATAATAGATTAGAAAATATGAGTACATTTCATGGGATAGAAAGGTTGTTTCTTGAAATAATATTTATTTATAAGAACACAGAAAATCCCTAGGTCACACATATTTCTTATAGATTATGATAAAGAACATTTGAGAAATTCTAAACCAGAAAGTTTCTGATTGACATTCTCCAGTAATGGCTCCAGCAATTCTTTTTCTCCCTATCAGTACAGTGCTGCTATAACAAAAATCTAAAACTTGTGCATCGGCTCTGATACTCAGTGGCAGCAGACGCCGAAAAGACAGTGAGACTTTGAGAGGCTAAAAAGCTGGTAAGGAAATTTCTTTTTGGAGGCTACAGGCTGGAAAAAGAGTGAGCAGTATTATAGATTGGGGGAAAATTGGCAAGATTGTTGCCAGTGGTAATGCAGAAAATGACAACTGCACGTAATGAAATTATGAACCTAACTAAAGAGAGTTCTGGAACAATGTGAAACTGTGAGATGGTTTGTTTTAGCCACATACAATAAAGAATTGCAAGAGAGATATTTCTCTCTAAGGAAGGAACTTCATCTGAATAAGAAGTGAAAGAAAAGAGTTCCAATGCAGTATTTGCCATTAAGACTTTTCTGAGCAGCAAAAGATTTCAAAGTAAAAAAGGGCCTCAGGGCAAAGGTCAAATCCAGAGCTCTGCCAGTAAAATGTGGCCTCGGGGTAAAAATAAAATTAAGGATGTGGCTATAGGATCCCCTGTTGAGATCTCTGCAAGATTTAAGGTGGTTAACCCAGGGCTTTTAAGACTGTCACCAAGTGTGGTGCCACAATGCCCTGACCACAACCCTAAGTAGACGGGAACCAGTTTCAAGGCAATATATGGTTCTGTCTTTCATCTAATGAAGTGGAGGATAATCTGATTCATACCACAAAAGTTATAAAGGAGGTTTGCCCACTTTGACTAAAAGGGACAGAGACCATTCAAATTTAAATTAAAAAGACTTCAGTCCGCAACAATTTTAGAGGCTTGAAGCAGCTGAGAAAACTCACAGGTACAGTTCATTATATATAGACAAGAAAAGATTACTTGGAAGGGAGATTCAAGAGCTCAGAGAGCAAAACCAAGGAGCAAAACTGGGCCCTAATCAAAGTGAATTTTCTGCCTTCAGAGTAGGGAGAACTGGCCACATGGGTCTAATTGGACTTCTGAATTGCTATGTGCCAGTGACTTCTATGTGCCTCCCTTTCTCCCTCCCCCACTTTTTTGAACTACAGTTTTCCTGCTCCTGACCCACCAGGGTATGTTGGGTTTGTGTAGTGCAGATAAATTGTACTTTTAGTTCAAAGCCTTTGCATATGAGGAAGTGCAACCAAGGAACTGTGCCTGAGAAACTGTACCCAAAGAGCCTCATTGTATGTGGGCGTGATTTAGATGATGAAATCCTGAATTTCAAGCTGTTGTTGTAATGCAATGAAACTTCTGGACAAGAGGGTGAGAATATTTTGCCTATTGGAAATATTTTGGCTAGAAGGCAAATTGTGGTAGACAGTCTTCAAAGATAGCCACCCTCAATTTTTTTCCTTCTTTTATGCATTCTACCTATCAAGATGTAGCACTATCTTCCTCTCCCTAAATTAAAGCTGGCTTTGTGACTTGCCTTGACCAATAGAATGTGGCAGAAAGGACATTTATTTTGAGTCTTGGACTTAAGAGGACTGGCAGCTTTCACTTCCTCTATATTGAAAGTCAATTCCATGTAAGACCCCTTAGAGCAACATGCTATGAAGTTCAACCTAGTCATATGAAGAGGCCATATAGAGGGGACAGATAGGCCAGATATATGAGTGAAGCATTCTTCGACCTTCCAACCTATCCCACCTGCCAGCTAAGTACAGACAAGAGGCCTTAACCAATGTCACATAGAGCAGAGGAACCACCCATATAAGTAAAGTCAACTCACAGAATAATAAGAAATAATAAATTGTTTTTGTTTTACACCACAGAATTTTGGGTTGGTTTATTACACAGCAATAGATAACTAAAAAAAAAAAAATTCCAAGATTAATTTCCTGTGCCTGTGGATATCTCATAGAAAAATGCTATTGTCATGTTCATAGAACTAGGGTACGTACAGATTGTACCCTGAGGATACAGAAAACATTCTTTCAAAACATAGAAATTAAGAAAGTAAGCTTGTCTTCTGAGTATTTTAAAATCACCACAGGATGATTCAGAGAAGAGATATAAAAAGAGATTGCATGCTTTATGGTCAAAAATCTGGATTGATATAGACTGAAGGTAGTAACAAATGTAAAGGAAGAACAACCAGAGTGGAGGCTGTCAGCCACAGTGAATGCAAAACCAGAAGACTTGCAGAGCAGGCCCTGGTGTTGCCTCACAGCAGGACTTAGGGGGTCTGATCCTCTGTTTTATCTCTGTTAGGGAGATGGAGTCAGCATGCTAGCAGAGCCTGAAATCACTACATACATGATTCTTATAAGTGATTCTTTTTCTGACCTCAGATTTACCAAGGAGTATTTTAATAATTTTGATTTTCAAAGTATTATGCATATGTCTCTCATTAGAAACTAGCAATGTGGAATCTTGGTTTCATACACCCATCTCTTTTGAGCTTGTTTATTATGGCATCTTGGATACTCTAGATATCTGATGAGATGGAATTTCTGAGCTTGTAGATTGAGGACAACCCTCAACCTACAACTCACCACAGTATAACACCATTTTGTAGAAATCTGTCCAGGTAGGCAGCCCTCTGTTAACACTGTTTATCACAAGTTTCTAGTTTGATATTTCCATTCTAGGGCAGTATCTTGTTTCCAAATCACTCCCCTTTTGTTCTGGACATTGGATGCCTGTTAGACATAGCCCACTTGTAGAGAACGTGAACTGTAGCTGTGCGGCAGGCATTTCCTTGGCTATGCTGCTATAGGCTCTCAGATTCCACTTGCTGTTCCATCCTTTACACAAGTCTGGTAGGAGAAGAGAAAAGAACTGGAGGCAATGTATCCATTGTGCAGAGGAACCATTCTGCAGGAATGATCCCAGTTGTAGGAGATGCTAAAATATTAGGTTCCATAACCTAATAGATATGACAAGTGGAGCATAAGACAGGAGAAAGATGGCAAACCGTAGGGAACATGCTTGGCAATCAGATCTGAGTTCCAATCCATTCGTGCCATATACTGAGTGATCTCAAACCATTACTTAACCTTGCTTTCTTCATCTATAAGGAGATATTTATAGCGCTTCTTAGGAAAATCAAATAAGACAATAAATATGTTCATTTAAAACCCTTAGCAGAATGCCTGCCACTTGGAAGGGCCTCAAAACAGTATACCTATTACTATTTCAGTTTCTCTAATACGTCGATTTTATTCCTGCCCCCAGGAATGCTTGTGTCCCTCTGGAGGTTCAGAAACTGATACCCCAAAATATGGTGCTGTGACAGGCTGGACGCCTCAAGGTCTCTCTGACTTTCCCCTCCTCCTGTCTCTCAATCTTCTGTCTCTCCCAAAGCACAGGATGAAGTCATTCTCTGACATTCCATTATCTGCCTAAAGTCCAAACCCACAGAAGAAGAAAGTAATTACCTCTTCTCTCTTCTCTTTCATTAATTTGACTCATATAGTAAAAAACCAAGACTGAAGTCTGTCAGCACACCTGGACAGACTTTTGTCATAAGCCATTGTCTTCTATTTTGGTCCCATTCAGTATTTCAAAGAGAACAGACTTAACCCCAAGCCATATGTTCTCCAAGTCCATTCATGTCCACTCTAAAAATCATTTACTTCATCTTAAATTGCCACACTTCTGCCATCTCCTTTCCCCTATGAAGGAAGGGTATATTAACATTTGGATCCGATTGGGTTGTTAGGAATCATTCCCCTGGGATTTCCCCATGCTGTACACATTAAAATAAATTTTGTATGCCTTTTCTCCTATTAATATGTGTGTTGTCAGCTGGTTTTCAGCGAACCCCCAAGGAGTGAAAGGGGAAGCTTCCCCTCTCAGCCTCTACATCTCCTATATGCGGCTGACTTCTTTGTGTCACTTGGGTCTAGCATAAATGTCATCTCTTCAAAGAAGTCTTCTATGAGCACCCAGTTGGCACTTATCGCTATTGGATATTTCTCCTTATTTCTTCTTAATTGGTTTATGTGAGCTTATAGGTGCCTGTGTAGGCATTTTCCTTTTCTACACCTTGACTATGATCTCCATGAGAACAGTGACTTTTTGGTCTGTGTTGAGCTTTGCTGAATCATTAGAGTAAGTGACTAAAATATCACAAGTTCTTAGTGTATATATATATATATATATATATATATATATATATATATATATATAGTATTTGTTTACTATTGACTCAGTTACAGACCTTTGGCATTCTTAGAGTTAGCATTCAGGATTTGAGGTATTCTCTAATAATCCTAAAGAGTCATGAGCAACCCTATAATTTGCCATTTTTTTTAGGCATTATTTGTTTTAAGAAGCAAGATGAAGAGACCAATGAAGAGTAATAACAGTGGCAAAACAAATAAAGGCATGGATGCGAGAGTGGTCAGTGAAGGAATACTCAACATTATCCATGTGAAAAAACTGAGGCAAGTTAAATATTTTACTTGCCAAAAAGGAAAAACAGAAAAATTAACTGAGAAATTAAAATGCTCCTCTTTCAGCTTCCTTATACTCTAAGGAAAGGTCAAAGGAAGGCATAAAGGAACACAGCAGAGAGAAATCACAAGTTAGATCCTGCAATGGATAAAACACCTAAGGTCTAATGACTTTATAAGCATAATCCCAGACCATAAATTTGGGATGAAAACAACCATTTCTTGGCAAAAAAAATTGTTTATTGATACAAAACTTAATATAGCAAGGCCATTTGAAACTACACTACTAATGTGTGATGTAGGAAATGTAAATACCCTAAAACTCCTTTACAACTCTCATCCTTCCCATGTATGAAAGTGATGCCATACTGGACTCTCTCTGAAGCTGTAAAGAACTACTATGATGAATGCCACGACCATTATGATTTTTATACCTCTAATAGAATGTAAGACCTCCAATCATAACCAAAAATAATTTCCATCCTTTTTTCCCTTACTATTCTTCATATACTATTCACTCTGGCCAAATCACTGTGCCCCACACTTTCCAAATATGTATGCGTTCAGACTTTGCTGAGACATTTTCCCCTGCTCTTCCACCATCTTACCCTAAATAAAACCCTTCCAATCCTTTAAGGCCCAACTCAAATGTCACTACTTCCCTTTTCTCTTATTCCTTTTTTCAACTTGGGCTTCACCATTTCTTTCTTATGAACTTCTTTACTGCCTATCTTGTACTTGGTTATCAACTTCTCTCTCCTAAAGGCTACAAGCTTTCTGAAGGCAAGATCAACTCATCTTCTTGAATCCCCCAACACACTTAACACAGTGACTTTCTCCCAATAGGCAATAAATTATTATTATAAATAACTGCTCACTGAACCATAAATTCTGAATGTATAACGATTCAAAGTTTCCAAATCTTTCTCATATATCCCTTCAAATTTTCTTTCTTTTTCCCTCCATTTTCAATTTTTTTAAATGAAAGTTTATCAACCTGTGGTTTGTAAGAGTATTTAATCTTAACTGTTAGATTTATCTAGGAAAATAACTTAAATAAAGTTATATACCATTATTAAAAAGTCAAAAACAATAGATGCTGGTGTGGCGGCTGCAGAAAGGAGAGCTTATACACTGTTGGTGGGACTGCAAATTAGTAAAACCTCTATGGAAAATAGTATGGAGGTTCTTCAAAGAAATAAATATAGACCTACCATTTGATCTAGCAATCCCACTGTTGGGTATCTATCCAAAGGAAATGAAGCGATTTTTATCAAAAAGACACCTGCACTTGAATGTTTATCACAGCATAATTCACAATTGCAAAGATGTGGAATCAACCTAAGTGCCCTTCAGTTCACAAGTGGACAAAGAAAATGTGGTATATAGATACCATGATGTACTACTCAGCCATAAAAAAGAATGAAATAATGTTATTTGCAGCCATGTGGATAGAACTGGAGACCATTATCCTAAGTGAAGTATCTCAGAAATGGAAAATAAAATACCATATGTCCTCACTTATAAGTGGGAGCTACTGGATGGGTACACACGGGCAGAAAGCAATATAAACAACATGAGAAACCAAGAAGTGGGGAGGGAAGGAAGGTGGCTGTGGAATAAAAAACTTACTGGGTACAATGAGCACTAATCTGGTGATGGGCACACCAAAAGCTCTGACTTAAGCATCATATCCATGTAAGAAAAACACTTGTACCCCCTTAATTAATATTTTGAAATAAAAATAAATAAATAAAAGCATCCAGTGTCATCAAAGAAGTTAAATATATCTATGTGTGCTTACACACACACACACACACACACACATATATACACCCACACAGTCATGCACCACAACAATGTTTCAGTTAACTATGGCCTCTATACAACAGTGGTCCCATGAGATAATACCATATTTTTTATAGCACCTTTTCTATGCTGTACAGGTTTGCAGCCTAGGAGCAATAAGCTATACCATATAGCCTAGGTATGTAGTAGGCTATATCATCTAGGTTTGGGTTAGTACACTCCATGATGTTCACACAATGACAAAATCGCCTAAGGGCACATTTCTCAGAAAGTATCCCTATTGTTAAATGACACGTGACTGTACACACACACACACACACACACACACAGAAACATACATACACACACATTACTATAGGTTTCCTAAACCAAGCTCTCTGAGTACTTTTATCTCTATATATTAATCATCTCTACCCAGTGATCAATCAAATACTAGGAAGTCCAAGCCACAGAAAACAATATATATGTTTAAAACTTAGGGATAGCTGAGTTATTAAACCACTGGTAATAACTCTTCTTGGTTTGCCCAAATATTTTGAAGCCATCAGCAAGTTTTCTTTATAAGTTCACAGTAGCTATGTCCTATAGCATCTCTACCTGCAGTGAAAGGAAGTTACCAAATAAGTTGATTTCTTAAGTCTTAAGCAAAAAATATTGTGATAACATAAAAGTGCCTGTGGAAAATGCATGATGCTGAGCACCCAATAGAAGCTCAGTTAATTTAGATTCGACCCAGGAGGCTATTACGTTAAGGAAAAGTAAGTTGGGAGAAAAATCCGATTAACGATTGGAACATTTCTTCTGTCCCTGGGGCAGTCAACTCTGTAGAAGCTGAATCCCTGCAGTTCCACAGATGCAGTCTACTGAGGATTATCCTTTGTAAGTCTGTCCTGGTTGTGATATAAAGATAGAAATATTTGTGATCTTTTTAAGTATCTGAGATCACAGAGGGAGAAGCATGGAATTACAGAACCATAAAACATTTCATTCAACTTTATTGAAGTTGTGTTGATGTGTGCTAACATCTCCTGTTAATGAAAGTATAACTTCAATAATAATAGTAATAATGATAATGTATAATAATAATAATAGCTACCATTTATCAAATGCTTTATTTATATCAGGTAATGTGCTTTTGGGGGATTATTTCATATAATCTTCACAACATCCCTGTGAGGTGTAGATACTATTATAAACTCCATTTTACAGACATTGAAATTTAGTTATAGAAAAATTAAATTCCTTGCCCCAATGGCAGAAACTGGCTATGAAGGCAGGTGATCTGAATCTAGTTATCATACAGTCAAAAACTTATTGCCTATGTAGATGATAGTACATATTGGTTTTACAAACATACAGTTAAGGACATTTTAACCTAAAAAAAAATATTTCCAAAACTCTCCCATGAGTCAAATTAGCCCAAATTCTAATCCCAATTTCATAGCTGTGTGGCCTTTGGAAAGTCAACCCTCACCTTTTTAAGCCTCATTAACCTTAACTCTTAAATGGATGTAGTGATGCTTATTCACTGGATGTTGTGAAAATTTAAAAAGATACTATAACTAGGTATTTGACATACTCCCTGGGACCAAAAAAAGGGCTTAAAAAGTAGAACCAGTATCATTATCAATTATTATGGCTACACATAGGAAAATCTCTCTGACTACATTGGAAGCTGAGAGCACATATGTTTTCACACATATTTCACATTTATTTAGCACAGAGCTATAAAAATTAATGGCTCCAATACCAAAGAAACTACCAGCTCTGGGAAATTGTACAATGAGTGATTACCCAAATAAATACAGAGTTTATGTTTATTGAACTATGAGATCAATATGTCAGTTTTCTTCTGTATTAGGTTTATGTCCCATGTATGTCCATGTAATAGAAGTGAATTTATTTTGAAAAAATATAAGCTTTTTAAAAAATATGTATAGGCCTTGAAATTTTCTGGACATTACCATTTTAGTGTTAGCATTCTTAGTTTTATTATCAGCTTAAATTTTTTTTTTTAAAAAAGATGATTTTCCTTGAGTGAGTTTTAACTGAAAATGGAATTAAAATTAAAACAAAAGAGATGTGAAGGATGTAAATTAGAGCATATATATGGCCATGCAGAAAATTCAACAGATTAACACCTTTTATCCAAACACCCTCTTTTCCAAACCATAAATATACCCCTCAGGTTTTGCAAAATGACATTTGTGGGTTATTTTCTGTGCTTCTCAAATTTAGGAAATGTGTGACTAGATTATAAAAAAAAGAGAAAGAGAGAATATTTCCAAAAAATGAGGTGGCTCATTGCAAGGACATCCTAAAGTCTTCTGCCATATACATGTAATGAACATATAGATTATTTTATATTTATGCAATTTAGCATTTGGTATTACAGATACTCCATCATCTCTGTGTAGCTTACCTCCATTGTTGAAGAGTTTGGTTGGAAAAGAGAAAGGATTTTCTATTTGTGCATAATTTTTTTTAGCCCCAGTGATGTAATACTTCATTAGTGGGTCTTTTATGTAAGTTCTATTTATCTTTCTCTATATTCAGATCAGGAAAATGGTTCCATCTAAGACAGAATAACTTGATCCAGGTCAGAACTTTACTGACCATAGGGATCAGACACTGGTACTTTTTGGTTCTGAGCTCATAGGTTTTGCTGAAAACAAAACATGAACTGAAGCAGCATTAGAGAATAGGAAAGTATAAGCTTTGACTGTTGAACCCAAGGCCTCAGATGAGTTTTACTTTTTGCCTTCTCATAGTATTTAGCAGTTCTGTTTAATCCATAGTAATTTCAGAGAAAAGTAATATCTCAGAGCCAGGGCCCTGAAGAAGCAGGCCTATAGTTGGCCACACCAAGGTAACACCCCAGGGGAGACCTCAGCCCTCCTTTCTTCGCTACTTGTGAATCTAGTGTTTATTATTCAAATAGTTATGACAACTGTAGAGGTTATTACTTGGTTTTAGGTTTAGATTTGTTTTCCTTTTTTATTATAGTAAATGTCATCAAGATAACATAAATTTTGAGTCTAAAATGTAAGAAAGGAGGGGGATATTATACTTTACCCAGTCTGTATTATTCTTAGATTTCTGTCCTCAAGTTGTTGCCTGTGAGACTTTTCCAACCCTTAGGTCATACCTTACACATCTAACTCTACCTCAGGCTGGAATCTTAACCTAAAAGTTAAACTTTAATTCCTAGATATTTTGGGTAAAATAGTGGGAATTTAGAGATATGATTCTAAGCCAAATCTGAAAGTATATTTTCAAACTCAAATTTGAGTTTGTATGTGCATGTATGCACATATGTATGTACATGTATATCCACATATATGTGTGTATGTATACACACATGTATATGCATGAATGTGTTTGTGTGTATCTGTCTCTCTCCCCTATATACCAAGAAATGCCCTACTTTGTGATCATTTATATATAAAGTTGTAAATACTATAATCAATTAACTCTGACCATATCACTAAACAGTCCTTCACCTCTGCCCAAAACCTGGCAATGCCTTCCCAAAATTATTAGGATAAACAAAGTCTCCCATGACCTGGCTCCCAACTTTCTCTAGCCACATCTTACAGTGCTCACCCCTTTGATAACTCCCTGCAACCAGAGGCTTTTTTATTTCCAGTGATTCAGAGCAAAAAAGAGATTCTCTCACCCAGAGCTTTGTTGTCCAATGCACCCTAAACCTGAGATGGCTTTTCCAACACCCTTCATTCCCCTACCTCCCTTCCTACTTAACTTTTAGGACCTGGTTACATGTGCACTCAGGGACCTCTTCTGGAAGGTCAATCTGAGAATAATCTCCCCTGTAACCCTTTCCTTTTTTCTTGCCACCATTCCTAGGTGCATGCTTATTTGTGTTACCACTTATTTAATGTCCTTCTCCTCCCCTAGACAGGGAGATTGTGTTTGTCTTCCTTACCTCTAGAGCCATGGCTCCTAGTACAGCACCTACTTTAGAACAAAATTAGAATCTTTTCCAAAGTTACACATAAAAAGATGCAAACCTTCACACTGTTCATTCCTTCTAAACACCCTTTATTAATTTCATTTCAGAAATATTTTGCAAGGAATAGATAAGTGGGTACACCTGGTCTCAACATTAGACATCGTATCCATAGAGAAAGAATGATTTGTAGTGTGAGAAGCTGCAAAGGCTTGTCACCATTAAAATGAAAGAAAAGATACAGTCAAAGTATACCCAAGCTAAGCAGGCAGTTTAGGTACAGACAAAACAACTACAAAGTACTGGAAATGTACAAGTAGAGAGATCCAACATAAGAGGAAGTTAACAGGTACAAGGTTTGGGGTAGTATCCTGGGTTGCCCAGCAGGTACAAACTATACTGAACAGGTACAGAAGGTAATTGGGAACAGCACTGCCTCTTCCATTCCCTTGACTAGGAACGTTCTAAGCCAATTTGCTCCTGCAACGCTTTTCAAACAGCACAAAAACCCAAACAGGGAAGACAAAGTGTTCTCAGCCAATAGGAATTTGGTGTTACCTTGGAGATAAGGTCCTTTGCAATCAAACCCATGTCCTAAAATTCTCCTACAGTCACCCGAAAGTATATAGCACTTAGATGGGAGAATGAGAGCTTTCCCAGGGCATACCCCAGCAAGCTGTTTGAAACAGTCGCAGAAATTCCTAAAGTCATGGAGATAATTGAGTCATAGAACACATACGGCAAATGCCCTTAGAATGAGCCAGAAGCCACATGCCCTGGATTTCTAGAATATTTCTATGTATTTCTGTGAACAGATTCCAATGGGAAGAATTGTTTTTCCTCATTTATGTATCATTTGTCATACGCCCACACAAAGCAATAGCAGAGACTGTTCTTTCCCCCAGTGAATTTACCATTTAAAGGGGAAACAAAACGCATATAATTTCTAACTATTTACCAGCAAGTGAGACTCACAACTGACAAAACAAGTAGGAAAAGCACCAGTGGATCCAAATTGCTGCTCCCACTCCCTCCTACCCTCTCTGTCTTCCAGATTTCTAGTGAGCTTTTCTTAACATTTTAATCCTTTAGCTAACTTCCAGTTATGTCCAGAACTTTTCAAAAGACAGGAAGCCAGACATTAGTGGAATGATTTATTTTTCTTCAAAAATTCATTGCCATGAACTGAAGAAAACAGATGAAAAGATGTGGCCTCTAACTCCAAAACCCAATTCAGATAAGCAGATAAACAGACAATTAAACGTTTAATGTCAAAATAACACAATACATACAACAGTAGAATTATATATGCAGGCTACTAAAATAAAATAATCATTTTATTAAAAAATACTGATTTTTACATTGCAACTATCTAGGTGAATTGTTATTCCTCTGCACTCCAGCTAAAGCCCTCTAATTTACCCATAACAGCACTATCACAATAAAGTATAACTGCCTCTATACTTGTCTGTTTCTTCCCCTGGAACACTCGCTCCATGAGAGCTCTGCCTGTCTTCACCTCCTGTGTATAACCACTGTCTCGCTGGGGCTCTGAAACATAGCAGGAACTTTAAAATATGAGTTGGATAGATGAATGCAATGATTCAAAATATGAGATGCGTGGAGTCCCTAATGCCTCATATCATGCCTTGCATTGACTAACCCTTGTCCATCTTTCCAGCTTCATCTTTTGTGCCTCTCCTCCAGGTTCACTCTGCTCCAGCCACACTAGCCTCCTTCCCATTCCTAATTGCCAAGCATGTTCTGATCTCAGGCCTTTATTATTGCTTTTCCCTCTGTCTGGAATGTTCTTCTCCCAGATATCTGCATGTCTTTCTTCACTACTTCTTTCAATTCTGCTCAAATATCACCTCATCACCGAGGGTTTCCCCTTGACCACCTTATCATTCCCCTGTCTCTCCTCCTCCCCACCAATGACTCATTTATTTATCTTCATAACATTCATCTCTATTGTTGTCATATTTGTTTATATATATTGGTTTATTGCTGCCTCTCCCCATTGGAACATAAACTTCATGATGATAGAGACTTCTTTTTAAGCATGGCTATATCCCCTAAGCCTGCAGCAGTGCCAATCATCGACTACTTGCTCAAAAAATATTTGTTGAATTGATAAATTAATGAGAACCCACCAAAAAAAAAAAAAGAAAGAAAGAAAGACAGTTTTGGGGAAGGTGTGCCTTGCCTGCATCTCTTCACTCTCTAACTTCTACAGCTAATCTATTTAAAAAGCTAAGATAAAATGTTTGGACCATATTAGAAAAAGTAAGAAAGAAAATTCAAATGGATTGAACAAAAAACAACTTAGATTAAAATCATTTTCCCTGCTCCTTTGTCCACAAAAAACCGTATAGTTTTGCTGAGCCAAGTTACACATGTAAAATTCTGAACACATCACAAATATCCTTCCAGTTCCTGCTTGCTCCACAGAGTTTCTGTTCCAATTGAACAATTACACCCTCTAAAAATATACCCAATCATCTGGATGCAAATGCGGTATTTTATTGGTAAGAAGATACCACTCAATTTACCAGAGCCTATCCAAATTTTGCTATGATTATGGCTTTTTGAAGAAAACCATGCTGTTTTGGTGGGCAATTTAGCATCATATATCAAATTCCTTGGAAAGTGCATTGCTTTTGCCTGGGAGATTGGACTTGTAGGCATGGCTCCCAAGGAAATATTCAGTCATGTATGAAAAGATATGTTCAGGGCTCTATATCATGGTGTTGTTTCTCTCAAAATAAGTTAGAAACAACATAAATATCTGACAAGAGTATTGTGTATCTAAATTATGAGGTATTTATAATATATATAATAAAGTACTCTGCAATGAAAATAATGTTGTGATATACGCCTACTGACATAGAAAAATGGTTATGATTTAGAAAACTATATCTTTGTAAAGCATGTGTAAAATATGTAAGTGCATAACCTAGATGGATATCGAAAAAAATTTTTCTATGACTTGAGGACGGGGGTGGGTAATGGCTGTTATTTATCATTCTTTTTACATATGTATATATTATGATCCTCATGTCATAATGAGACTTAAAATATTATAAGTGATTATAATATTATGAAATTGGGGAGGAAAGAAAATAAAATATGCCTCTTACAATTTATATCCAACATTCTCAATGGGGGTAATATCTTCCCCAGTGGGGTGAAAATTGGTTCTGGGGGAGGGGCAAAATATCTTATTCTTTTCATGTATAAAACACAGATACATATATAGCACATAAGGAGATATACAGTATATAATTGGTATTAAAATTTCATGGAAGGGTGATTAGGAAAAGTATATCTTAAAAAACCCCTTATAGGAGTAATAATGGAAAAAAAAGTTTAGGCATTGCCAATTCATTTCAGTCCAAATATTTTAATCTTATGTTTGTGTGTCTTTTTGGAGATTTTAAAGTTCCTTTCATTTATTTTGCACATAATTATTCCTCCTCACTTCCAGTACGTGCATGTTTAAATCCAACCACAGGCCCTAAGGAGAGGTCCCTACATAAATTCATGAGGAGTTTCTGAAATGAAGTAAAAGGGTAAGGTTACTGGATCACTAATAGCAAAAATCTTCAGCTTAGGAGATAGTTAACTCCAACATCCAGTAAGCCACTTTACACGTCTCAAAAGCAATCCTTAGAAATATTTCTGCTTTTTCTAATTGAGGTCAGACAATGGAAAGCTTTCCCTAATCCCTAGACATAGTGCCTTTTTTTTTTTGGCATTTGTACAATGCCTTCATTTAAGACCTTCCTTAAAAGCATCTTCTCAGTGATAAATGGGCAATAGAGTTGGCAAGCCTTTTCTCTACTGACACTTATATTTCAGAAAGTCAGGATTATGATTAGAGAAGTACAATATCAAAGACAAGGCCCAAATCAGTCCCCAGAGCAAGAGAAGCTGAAATTAGAATTATTACCAGAGTTTCCTCCCAGGAACAATTTGGAATCCATCAAAAGGACAGAGGGGGATGATTCTAAAACATAGAGAGAAAAAAGACAGCTTCCACCTCCCAACACAAGAAAAACAATTTCTCCAGGTTGTCATAAAACATCCTCAAGGGGTGACTCAAATTACAGTTACAAAAACCAAACAAGCTGGAGCTTTTTGGTAGCATGTCACAAAGAGTACTTACTCAGGCCTGAGATGAATTGAGTTCTTGGTTGAAAACTGAGTAGTATCACAGTGCTAAGAAAACATTTTTGTTTGCCCATTGCCAGGAATCAGGTTAGTCTCATTAAAAATGGCTCTATCAGGTGATGCTTCCCACATTAGTGGAAGATACAGTCATAAATTTAAAGACAAGGTATGGTAGACAGCACAATGGCACCCCCAAAGATGTCCATGTCCTAACCCTGGAACTTGTCAATACATTATAAAGCAAAGGGGACTTTGGAGATGTGATGAAGATTAAGGACTTTGAGATGAGGAGGTTAGCCTGGATTATCCAGAGAAGTTCAGTCTAATCACAGGAATCTTTAAAACAAAGAACCTGTCTCTTCTGGCTGTTGTTAGAGAAAGAGATTGGATGATGGAAGCAGGGTCAGAGAACTGTGACATGAGAACTTGACCAGTCATTGCTAGGTTTTGAAAATGAAGGAAGGGATCATAAACCAAGGAGTGGCCTTAAGAAGCTGGGAAAGTTAAGGAAAGGGATTCTCCCCATAGCCTCCCACAAGGAATACCAGCCTGCTGACACCTTGATTTCAGCTCAGTGAGACGCATGTTAGACAGAATTACCAGGCAATAAATGTGTTGTTTAAAGGCACTCATTTTGTGATATACAAACTTACACAGCAGCAAAAGGAAACTAATATGAAGCCAAGGATAGAAATCTCAAGTACTCACTTTGTTACCTCCATTGCTAGTTCTTAACCATAATCCAAAATACCCTGAATGTTAGTTGGAGAAGCCAGGCCTCCCCCCACAGTTAGATCACGCCCTTCAGGGTCACACCATGGGACCGAAACCTTCAGTACTTATCCCTATTGGGTACAATGAACCCTATTCTGGTGACATACACACCAGAAGCCCTGACTTAGCATTATACAAGGTCTCCATGTAACAAAAACATTTGTACCCTCTTAATATTTTGAAATGAAAAAAAAAATTAAAAAATAAAAACTGTCAGTACCCAAAGCAATACCAAGGCAGGGCAGGAAAACCAGAGTACGGAAGAAATATTTCTTAGGATCCTTATTCATTTATTCCTAGATCTTTTCAATTAGTACTATAATGCATTAGGCAACATTATTAACTTTATTTGCTCAATTGTGGCCTTGTTAGAAAAACAAAGGCGTTTCAAACAATGTGATTCCACCTAATTTTAAAATAACTGGGCAAATTGTAGACCCTGGCAATCAGCCCAGTCTCTTCCACTTAGCCCTTTTTGTATTCACCTGACAACTTAAACATGGTAAATGGCTGCCAGGAAGAAAAAAGAGAAAAGGAGAAGCTTAACAGTTTCTTTGGTATGGCGACCCTGATTAGAATTATATATTTGATTATAAATGCATGGCTGTTTTATTCTCAGCTCAATTATTGAGAAAGGTCCTCCCTGACACCTATTTAATGCTGTTACTTTCCCCTGTATAGTTGTACTTCCCCATTTCCAGTTATGCACAACATTAGCACTATCTAAAATTGTATTTATGTTTTGGCTCATATATCTATGTTCGCCACTAAAATATAGGGTCCCTGAAATTGGAGATATTCTTGAAAATCTTATTCATGTTACATGCCCATTTAGTAAAAGAATGTTTAACGCATAGTAGGCAGGCATTAAATAATTTTTGAAAGGATGGATGGATGGATGGGTGGGTGGGTGGGTGGACGGAACAGAGAAAAAATAAGATATTCAATTCCTAGAAGGTAAAGAAGTCTTTGTAGAACTGGTATGATTTTATAAACCTTCAATGGGTGCCTATTAATTAGATGGAGAAAGCAAACATAACAGGTGACATTCCCCATCGTACCGAAAATGCAGAGAGGAGAATAACTAATTCTTGGAGCATAGGAAGTAGCCTGAAAATAGTAGACCACAAAGGAAGTATTGGACAGAAGAAAAGCTGAGATTGTTGCTTATTAAGTGTCAGCCTTTCCAAGAAGTGAGAATAAGTTAAAGAGAGGAAAGCATCTCTCACTTCAGCAGCTCTTCCATTCTCAGGTGAAGCCATTTGAAATGCCATAGCGAACTCCAGTTCTGTGTTTGACTCTGCTCAAAGTCTGTGTGTGTGTGTGTGTGTTGGGGTTGTGTGTGGGGAAAGCATAATTTGTCATTAGATATTCACTCCCCCATCACACCACCTAAGGCATGGAAGAAATAGTCTCCCCTGCATCATTTTTGTTAAGTTTGTCCATGTGACTTATTTGACCGATGAAATTAGTGCAGACCTAGTCTATTCTATATATAAGAGAAAGGATTTAGATATTTGTAGTTTGGCTTGTCCTCTTTCATTCATGCTTATGAGAAAAGCATGTCCCAAGTGCTGTTGCTGCTTAGTCATCACAGAACAAGAGACATTTGAATTAGATCGGAACCTGACCACTGGTGTGAAGTTTAGCACAGCCAAAGACAATGACGTGAGTCAGCCATTGTATTCTTCTGGTTGGTGTGCATTATTATTACAGCAAACCTCACTAATAGAGCCAGGCAATGGGGGTGCATGCTGCAGGAAAGTTAGATCATGAAATGTAGCAGAATGGGATATTTAACAATCCATCCAAATGCATTCTTCCCCTACCATAGAGTAGAGCTGTCCCTAGGAAGTAGTTGCTGAGAAGAGACTGTACAACCTACTGCACCCAGGTGCAGCCACACGACAGCTCTGATCAATGGAATAAGATTGGAAGTGGCGTGTGTCACTTGAGGTGATTCAAATGGCCAAGGTGATTAAGAAGCCATCTCTTTCCCTTCAACTATATGGACACTGATGACTGAGGAGCCCTATGAACAGCAGAGCCATAACACCAAAGAAGTCTGGGTGCCAAAATTACCACACTGGGGAAAGCCACCCCAGATCAAACACACCCACGTTTGCACTACTAAATGTGCAACTATGAAATTTCTTTTTTGTTAAGCCACTAAATTTAGTTTGCAGCAGCTAGTAGTAACCAATGTAATATGTTCAACATGTAACAAAGTTTCATGTATTACATACTTATTAAAGTATACACACAGAATAAGAAAATGTTTATGTTCACTTAAGAGAATGTTTTTCAGAAGAGAATGTTCACTTAAAGAAACAAAGCTGGCTTTCTAACAGGGTGACATTCTAAATACGTTCCTATGAACACGTGTAACCGATATTTAGGTGTCCTCCATGGTGAGGCTCCATCAGTGAAAAGATTCCTGCCCTCATAGAGTGTATATCGTACTAGGATTTAGACAATAAACAATCATAATAAATAATTAAGTTGGAAGGTAATGACTGCTATAGAAACAACAGGGCAGAGCAAGGACTGTTGGATGTGGTGTCAGGATTTGTGGGGATGGAGGGGAGCAACTTTAACCACTGCTTGCTTAGATGATCACTGAGTAAGCTGAGTGGAATGGCGGTATGGAGGGGCATCCTCAGCCAGTACCTTCCACCTGTATTCCTCACCAGCTCCCAAGGTGATGCTGGAAAGACTATCATTGTCCTCATCTCAGCTCGAAATGAGCCAGACTGATGTTTTTATTAGAGGGAGGAAGAGGCGAAGAGTTAATCAGACTTAGATGGGTTTGCAATGCAGTGGTCCCCTGTGGATAGGATGAAGACATCCTTCTGGAAAGCCTATCCAGCATTCATTGGCACACAGACCAGATCTGTTAGTTACACATTTACCATTAATAACTGGGGATAGATCATAATTCTGGAGGTTCTGGTGACCTCTAAAAATCAAGTATGTTACTATTAACCTAAAACTATTACTAGGAGATTTTAATAGCATAGGATCTTTGGTTGTGATGTCAAATCTAAAAAGATCAGTCCCAGTACAGGGAAAAGAGGATTATTCTGATTAGCCCAAGTTTGATCTTACCTACATGTAATTTGAAAAAGGGAAGGAAAAGAAAATAAAATAAAAACTTAAACCAGGTGCGCAAAATATATTTTTAAAACATAAGAAACAAAATGCCTGTTTTTCCCCCTCCTACCTCAGACTATATTTATTTCAGCTGCTCACATCTCCTTCCAAATGGTTGGTCAAAACATCAATCCTTCTGGAATAAGCTTGAACATAACTATTTCGGTCTACAAATTATCTTTGAAAAATCATTCCAAAAGTATTAGCATATTTTGTATTGAAAATAAATAAAGATGAAAAATTGTGAAGGAAAACTGGAAAACGCTTCCAGTTTCTGTAGGCTGCTATAATGTTGCATTTAGAAAGCTGTGATTATTTCACAAATGCTGCTCAAAATTCCCATGATCTGTGCATTAGCTGTTATCAACATATTTTCTTTTCTTTTTCAAAATAAATGTTATTGTGTATATTTAGGGTATACAACATATGTAGTAAAGTGGTTATTATAGTGGAACAAGTTAACATGTCTATCATCTCACATAGTTGCCCATCCCCTTTTCCCATGGCAAGAGCAGCTATAATCTACTCATTTAGCAAAAATCTTGAATACAATATACATTATTATCTGTAGTCCTCATGCTGTACATTCTATCTTTCACCTTGTTCATCCTACATATCTGCTAGTTTGGTATTATTTGATCTACATCATTTTCTCCCTACTCTACCTCAATCCTGGTAACCCGTTTTATTCTCTTTCTATATAAGAAAAATGTTATCTGATGACACTTTTATAGATGTTTTTGGATTGGGAAATTTTTCTATAATGTAAATAGTTTGTATTAAGGTCATAGGAAGAAATAAAAAAACTTGGACTTGGGTTACTTTAGAATATATTTTGTTTATCTTATTGTTTTTATTGCACTGAAAAATGAAAAATCTGGCAGACAAAAGGATTAGTAACAGAAGTAAGGGACCAGATTATTATGGGTCAGTGAAATATCTATTTTTTTTTAATTTTTGGGAAACATTTCTTTTATCTTTTCTTTTTTAATCCTTGATTAAAGTTGATCCACTTCTTCACCTCAGCATAAGTGAAGAATAGAAGGTATGTACACTTTTTGATACTGGGACTTTTAAAAAATAGTTATGTTCATGAAAATGAAAAAGATAGTTATAACAAACTGTGCTGGTTATTAAGATTTTGCTTCTCAGCTTCAATCCCACCCTTCCACTTTCGGCCTTGTGATTCTGGGGTTGGAATTCTGCAGACCACGTTTATGCTTTGCCAGGTGTTCCCTGTTAGATTGTTCCTGTAGGAGGCGCTAGAGGAAGGCAGCATAGTTGAAAGAGGGAGGGACTTGTTTCTTCCTGTTTTGCTTCTTGCTTTTCACCACAGGGGGTGGCATTTGGTTACAGTTTCCAGGATCTTCTAGCAAGCCCAGAACCAGCTTCCTTATGTTGTGCAAGCAGCAGCAGCCAGGCAGTGACCTCTCCTCAGAGCTTCACATGCCTGGCTGTTAGGGCCCTTCCTCCAAGCTTCTGGGGTTTACTGATTCCTCCCTTTGCTCCCAAAGGTATTTCCCAGCCTGTTCAGGTTGTTATAACAAAGTACCATAGATCGGATGGCTTATAAACAACATAAATTTATTACTCACAATTCTTGAGGCTGGAGGTCCAAGATCAGGGTACCAACATGGTCAGTCTGGCAAGGGCTCTCTTCCTGGTTTGTGGGCTGCTGCCTTCTCCTTGTGTCTTCACATGGTGGAGAGCAAAGGGATAGAGAAGGCTCTAATCCCATTTATGAGAGCTCCACCTCCCAAAGGCCCCACCTCCTAATATTATCACATTGTGAGTGAGGATTTCAACATTTGAATGGGGGGCGGCAGACAAAAACATTTAGCCCACACAGGATGGTAGTCACTTCCTGAAGTTACTATTCCTGGATTCCCTCTGGGTCCTCTTTGTGCCTTTTCAGTCTTTCCACATCTGTTGAATTCATTCTTTATATGAAATTCCGTATGTTTAAATAGCAAGTATAGTGTATAGATTTTATGTTTGTGACTGGACATGGACTAATATAGGGAGTAAGGAAAATTTGAAAATCTGAGGGAATTTTGGACAATCTATTAAATTGGGCAAAATCTATTAAATGAGGCAAAATTAAAAGAAAAATGAACGAAAAGTAAAGAAGCAATAAATGCCTACATAATAGATGGACTACTTTATAAATTTCTCAACCTTTAAAATGTTTGAGGTGTCTGGTAGCTTTTCATCCTCTGAGGCCTTAGGGTATTATTGGCCTGCACATAATAAATATCTAAATTTATTATGATGGGCTGATCTAGTCTTAAAGGAGAGCAAGACAGTCTACAAAAAAAGGGTAGATATTACATACAGTGTCACTTTTCCGCTGTCCATTCTTTCTCCCAAATAGAGTTAGACAATTATAAATGTCCTCACCAATCTGTCTGCTTCCTGTATGCAACGGAGAGCAGCTGAAGAATATTACACAAAATTGCAATAATAGAAGATTGATGCCATTATCTATTACAGATATGAATACAGCTCATTGCAGGCACTTAGCACTGCCCCAAAATATTATCACATTTTTCAAATTCCCGTGACAGTCTTACTCTTTATATTTCTTTCCAAACTAACTTTTAACAGATAACACTGTTTTGTTTAAGAAAATAGAAGAAGCCTGTGATAGCTACTTTGATAGTGATAGTGATAGGTGATAGTGAACCCAAATGAACTTCACCTTCTGGTATGCAAGACCTTGTATAGTCTCTTTCACATTGACTCTGGCTTTGGCCTTATGATCTGCTTGGCCATTAGCAAATGTGAAGCAAACAGAGGTATGATAAATACTTGCATATCAGGTGTGGCCTCTTGGAAATGCTTGCTCTTAGAAACCAGCTGCCATACTGTAGCGATACATTACTGAATCCTGAAAGGCCACATGAGGAGAGATGCCAGGGTTTGAAAGACCTCTTCCACCCAAGCTCCCAGCTGAACATGGTAGCATGAGAGACCTCAGCTATACCCCATGGAGCAGAATTATCCGGCTGAATCTAGTCAAACCTAGAGTAATGAGATCAGTAAAGAGCTTTCAGATGGCTGTGCTTGAGATGTTTGTCAGATGCTTAAGTGGAGAGGGAAAGTAGACAATTGGATATAGTTCTCTGGATGACTGCAATAGAGACACAGGTTTGGTTGCTGTTATTATAGAATAAAGATGATTTTTAGCCATTGAGTTGGATAAAATCGCCTGAGCAGAGAATGCCAAAGATCAGAGGGTCTAGAAACAACCCATGTGGAACTCAGGCTCACTCAGGTGCAAGAGGGGGAGCCAAAAAAGGAAATGGAAAAAATGTACCAAGTCAGGAGAAAACATGAAGAATTTTAGAAGCCAGGAGAAAAGAATAACAAGGGCATTCTTTGAGAATTCACTGGAGAATCATTCTCAAGCCACAAAATTATGGGGTGGTTTGTTACATGGCAATAGATAACTGGAACACCACTAGAGAGAAATTTCTTCTCATTGTCATCACCATATCAAGAAAAAACCAGAATTTACACCCAATACCTTACTTTCTCTTCTTTGAGTAGAGATGGAAAGCCCCAGTCCCATCAAAGTTCATGAAGGCCTTTCTCATTCTTTGTCATCTTGTCAGGCACTTTCTCCTTTGGTTTCTCCTGTCTCTCCTTCAGCAGTCTTTCCATCTCTTCGGGATCTTTCTCATTACCATCCTAACATGTCCTCATTCCTTTCATAATTCACACAAGACTGCATATACCTGCATTACCCTGATCCCTCATCTCCTTCCAGCTACCACCACATTTCTCTGCTACTTTTTATGGCTAACCTTCTCAAAGAATTATGTTTGCCTTCTCTCCACTTTCTTAAAACTCATTTTCTCTTCAACACCGCCCCCACTCCAGTTTGACTTCTGCCTCCACCACTTCCCAAGTTCTTTTTGCCCTAATCACCAATGACCTTTATATTGCCAGATCTAATAGGTTCATCTAAACCTGGTTAAGCTGTCAATGATCTGTCACCATTAATTAGTATATCTTAGTGGCCTCTTTTCTCCTGGCTTCTAAAACTCTTCATGCTTTCTCCTGACTTGCTACGTTTTCTGCATTTCCTCTTTTGGCTTCCCCTCTTGCACCTGAGTAAGCCTGAGTTCCACATGGGTTGTTTCTAGACCCTCTGATCGTCTGCATTCTCTGCTGAGGCAACTTTATCTAACTCAGTGGCTAACAATCATCTTTATTCTAACAGCAACCAAGTCTGTGTCTCTACTGTAGTCCTCCAGAGAACTATATCCAATTGTTTACTTTCCCTCTCCACTTAAGCATCTGACAAACATCTCAAGCACAGCCATCTGAAAGCTCCTTACTGACCTTTTCCATCTTGGTAATGACTCCATCACGTGTTCATTTTCTCAGCCTAGCATCATAAGATCTATGCTTGATTCCCTTATTCGTTCATAAAGACTTTAATTGAGCACTTACTAGCACCAAACACATTTGATCAATATGATTCTTGTCCTACAGGAGTTCACTATTTAGAGTTGAAAACAGACATGCAGATGAATAATTACAATACAACTCAAAAATGTTATAGTAAAGACAAGATAAAGTATGTCTATAAACAAGCAGATAAGATTTAAGTCTTATTCTAGGAAGTAGAAAAAAGTATTTGAAATAGCTGATTTCTCAGAAATTTTGCTCTCATTAGAGAAACCTTTCAGTACCTCTTTTGGCTATTTGCTTCAAGGTAACCAAACAAGTTAGTTCAAAATTATCCTTTAGGATAAGGAGTTCTCAGGTTTGAAATAAATGTTTTCAGAAGCATTTTCCAATGTAGAAACATTTCTTTTCAAATTGTACATTCTTGTTGTAGCACTAGTTTATTTCCTTCCTTATCAGATGTCTTCAAGTTATTTTCCCCTCAGTGTTTCTACATAATATGGCTATAAAACCCATCTCACTTATTCTCTCTGTATTCTTGTTTTGCTCCCATCTAGCATAATTTTAGAGTTTCAGGAAACTTGACATCCCCAGTAAACCTCCTACTCTCCGGAGACACATGAACATTATGTAATTGAATAGTAGGGTACACTACTTAATACTCAGACATTTTTATTTTAAGTACTTACATTTGGTGACAACTTGAGTATTAATACAAGTATATGCATATTTTACATGTCATGTTTCATTCAGGAAGTACTAGAAGATTAAAGTCCAAAAAGATTTTGGCATATCTAGGATAATGCTCTGTGGGCATGCAAGAGCTAAGAAAAAATAATTATGCTTCATATTTTAAAAGTATTAAGAAAATATAGCTTTTATTGTACCTGTAGGGGTGGGAAATGCCACAAATAATATTGGATATTGCAAAGCATTTTTCTGTAGTTCAATAAATACTCCAGCAGAGTAAGCAATTACTGGTAACAGACCTTAGTTGGTATATAATGGTGAAAAGTAGTTTGCAAGAATTAACTACTATTAGGTAACTTATCTCTGATTAGTAGATTTAATATTAATTCTTACAGCTTTATTTCTAAATAAATAAAGGTTAATTTCAACATATATTTATTTAACATAGCTTGCTGCAGGAAATTTAGTAGGGATATAAAGAGGAGGAAGACCTTTGAAAATACACAGCTTAAAGAAGATGGCCAGGCAGCAATGTCAGCAATGCCAAGGGTGGTGACACTCTATGGAAGGGAGTACAGAGAAAAGAATGTTCAATTTCAGAAAAATACATTCATGGGAAGAAATAGTAAGTCTTTACTCCAGGAAGTTTTGAGGTAGGAATGTGAAGGAGGGAGGAATTTCCCAAAGGCCAGGGAGAAGTAGACCAGCATTTCATACAGGTGATGCTGGGAGTAATGGCAAGGGGCAGGAAGAAGGGAACAGCATAGGCTCCGAACTCTGTGCCCCCTGTCCTGTGGCAGAGCCTTGGGAGAGCAGGCAGAGTGGAGGGAAGGCCTGGCCTTTGGGCAGCAGCTGGAGAGGGCTTGGGGGCTCATCTGGAAGGTGGCCTTTATCTCAGACAAGCTCTACACTAGATTTGTGCTTGAGAAATATGAAATTTAAATATAACCCTTTGCATTTATTTATTTGATGAAATAGCTCTGGTTGCTATATTTATAATTTAAGTATCTATGTATCTCTTATTGAAACTCATTGGTGGCTTACAATCTTTCAGGTCACCAGAAAAAATGTAAATGTAATCAACAGCAAACATTTAATGAGTCTTAATCTATACAGAGTGCTAGGATCCTTTTCTTACAGAAAAGATTTTACAGATAAGACATATATATCCCACATACATCTATATCTATATCTGTATCTCTCTCCGTATCTATCCCCAGTGAGGAAGGAATGGAGGTGAGATTATGAGTAACTGCTTCAACAGAAAGGGTAGGACTTTTCTCACTAATTATTACCAGTTCCACTGCCCCTTCCTTGGTCTAAGCAACCATCATCTCTCCCCTGTATTCCTGCAGTAGCCTCCTGACTGGTCTTTCTGATTCTATATCTGACCCCTTCCCAGTCTGTCCTCAGCAGGCACCACAGTGGTTCTTTTCAAATAGATCATGCCACTGTTCTACTCAAACCCCTACAATGGCTTCCTTGGAGTAAATCGCAAAGCCCTAGGATGGTCTATAAGGAAAGCTACAGGTCTCACCTTTTTCCTCTCAGATCTCATTTCCTGGTCTTGTCTTTTTCATCCAAAATGCTCCCCCAATACTGACCTTGCTATCCTTACTATGCACCCTCCTGCCTTTGGGCTTCTGCAGCAACTATTTTCTCCACTTGGAACCCTCTACTTCAAGATATCCACATAAGTCATCCTGTATCTCCTTACTGTCTATTCACATTATCAATTGATCACCTCTCAGTTCCAATCCTATTTTCTTTTCCTCCTTGTACAAGACATCTAGGCCCTTTAAGTATTTTCTCCTGGGCTAGCTGGTCCAATGCTAAGCTTTGTCAGTAGGAGACACTAGACAGACATTGAAACAGAAAAGAGTTTTGCTTCCTAGTTCCAGCATCTCACTAGCCAAGCTCCTTCAGTGCAAGTAGCTTCTTTGGCATTTAGCTCCCAAAACACCCAAAAGCCATCAGCTGTCTGCTGACCTTGTGCCATTATGTAGTGGAATGTCTCTGGTGAGAAACTCGTGGATCTCAGCCCTGAGTTGGAGGCTGCTCTGTCTCAACCCTAGGCAGTAGTGATTGTTCTTTTATCTTCCATTCCTATATTCTTTACAGCTTGCTTTACTTTTGACTAGCTGATTTCCTGTTACTCCAATCTCATTATGGTTAATGATTCTTTGTAGTAAATATTCCCTGTTCAAATCAGTATATGGTTTCTCTCTCCCAATTGGGCCTAGACCGATAATACAGTGTTAGCTCAAATATCAGCATGAAGTCTTTTATGTTCTCTCTACTTAAAATTTCCTTCTGGATGTCTTTACCTTATTCTGGATTTTTCCTTCTTCTATTGCACAGATCATCTTCCAACATGCTAGCCAATGTATGCATTTATAATGTTTAGTATTTGTTAACTGTTTATTTCTACAAGAATATAAACACCTTGAGGGTAAGCATCTTTTTCACGTTTCTTCATGGATATATCTGAAACTTGTAGAACAGTGCCTGGAACATAATAGGTGCACAATAAATATTTGTTAAAGGAATAAAAACATTGATCACAAGCAGCTGTCTCTCTGAAGAATGCCTATGTTGGCCCATAATGGGAGGATTTATCTTGTTTTCAGTGGCTACATACAGCATTTCCATATCCTTTGGGGAATGAGAGAGATGTTAATCCTTCCATTTGCCCTAGATTGTACATTACAGAAGCTGCTTATCACCGTATAAACAGCAATTAAGACGTAATCTTTTCCTCTACCATCATATAAGAATGTTGTCTCAACATCTCCAAATTCATTTAGCCACTTTAACCAAAGCAAGAACTCTTATTCAGTTGTTTTTTGAATGTGGCAATTATTTTTTACATTTAATGTACTGTATTCCCTGCCAAGTCTATTTTCACATATTGCTAGAATAAAGATTTGCAGACATAAAAATCTAAATTTTGGTTAGAAGCATAAGAGAACATGCCAGCTAAGAAACAGATGCATACAGCTCTGGCTTCCATGATCTAAAGGCACATAGATAGAGCATGTATTTCCCTTTCTTTTCCAAAGATTATATAGCATGTAAATAACCATGGCCAACTTACTCAGGCATAGTTAGGGATAGAAAATAAAATTAAAATATATCAAAACAAGTGAGGTCTAATTTTTATTTCTCTTGCTACCATTTAACATATGGGAGCAGTCTCTTTTTACTATATAGAAGTGAGTTTTCTAATTTGAATTTTATCTCTGTGTACTCTTGGCTTTCTTTTTATCTTTAAAAGATACCAAGTCTAGCCTTTGTATCACATAGACATAGAAAACTATATAAAATAGAATAAGTATCTGAACTCCCCAAATTATATAGAGATTATATAATATGAAGAGTAGAATTTGGTTATTTGGATCTACAAGAATATAACTCAGTTTGGTTAGCCATATTTTTTGGAGATATAACAGCATTTTTCACTCAGTAGCAATACACTTTTTCATTTTAAGCATTTTTATAAGAAATATTTCTAAAATACATGACATCCTTATTTTCAATAGTTTAAGACCCTTCCTTTGAGAAACTGTCTCTGACTCTTCTAGTTTGGGGTAGGAGCCCTTGATCTCTGCTCAACATACTTTGTAGTTTCCCTTCCAAAGCGCTGATCCTACTTCAATAGGAATGCTTGTTTAATTGTCTATAGCTCTTGCTGGGTTGTAATTACTTTTAAGAAAAATAATCCATGTTTCCTGTTTCTCTATTACTTAGCATAGTGTCTGGCACATAGTGTTAATAGACATTCAGTAAATACCTGTTGGTTAATGACATTCTCAGGGGCATCACTACAAACACTGAAGCCACACAGGGCAGATCGTAATCAAGACCTTCTGAGTGGTGGTAATCTTTGACCTGACACTAAGTGTATAAATTCTTTTAACTTTGTTTAATATTGTTTAATATCAGGTAGCCATCATTTCTGTTCCTTTTCCCATGTTTATTCACTACCTCTAATATACTATGGGGTTAGAGTCCTTAAACCAAATTTATACTAAGTAGAAATAAGTGAAAAAGAAAGAGAGAAAGAAAAGAAGGAGAAAGACAGAAAGGAAGGAAGGAAAGAAAGAAAAGAAAGGGAGGAAGGAAGGAAAGAAGGAAGGGAGGAAGAAATGAAATAAAGACACTAAAATTCAAAAGCCTTAGGGTGAAAAGAAAGAGTTTGAGTTCCCTAAGTTATTTTTTATTCTTCTTGGTTTTTAGCCATTCTGGTTAGATGAAGCTGTCAGAAAGTAGAGGTTTCCAAAGAGTGATGTCTTCCCATGTTCTGTTCCATATAGTCAACTTAATTTAATGCATATTAATAGTGAAAAATAAATGTAAAAAAAAGCTAGTCTTAAATCGCTGCCCTCCCACTTAACAAGAAAAATCACAGAAAGCAACTCATATAATAGAAACTCTCAGTACAGACATAGGGCCATAAAATCAAAGTACTCTTTATGCGAAAAGTGTATGCTTCATTGAGGTCAATTAAAGGCAAGATTTATGCACACATGCAGTCACTCTGCCTTAAAAAATGGCTTTACGCACTGTTCTCTAAGGTAGGGTGAAGAACTGTTTGAAAGCTGGCTGCCTATAAAATGAAAAAAGATAATTAATCTGGAAGAATATACCTGTCCTCTAAAAATATAATAGAAACGGCTAAGTGAAACCCTGAAATATATAAGCATAGAAAGATTAAAATTAACATCCACAAATCATTTTAAAAAAAAGAAATCTCAGCTCTATGCTGCATCTTAATTGAGAAACTATTTTTTACCCTTATCTGAATGGCACAAACTGACCATTCTTTGATTTATATCATTCAGATAAACTAAAAGGTGCACAGTGCCAACAGCACATCACAATCTGTCAATGGTATTCTTTGTTACCACCCCTAATTAATTTGTGTACCTACCCAGATTCAGAAATGCAAAACAACAGAAGAAATACAAGGTTTTACAAAAGTAAATGCAAGCAAAGCAATCTCGTCTTTTAAATCATTCAGAATGGTTACTGTATTGTAAATAAAGCTGAGTCTGAAGTGATCGGTGGAGGGACAATTCACTTACACTCTGAGGGTCGTGAATCACTGTGCCTTTCCTTTAAGCTCTCCAATGCCTGAACATTTTTCCTACATTAAAGATGCCTGAAAATGCATTAACTCTTCCTAGCAATTAGTCTCTGGGAAGACTTATTTATGAAAATGCAATTATTCAAAATATTCCCATTCAGCATTACCAATTAAGCCCTACTCTGTGGTAGGCATGGAAGGTACGAAGACAAAAAGACAAGGTCCATGTCTTTAAAGAGTGCTTTACACTCATTACGATCCAAAAAATGTAGGTGAATATTTAGAATAAACTATAATGCCATTATACACAAAGCATAGTTCAGTCACAGAAAAATGTGCTTACATTTTACCTTATAAAGAAGATAGCAGTTGACCTGGGACCTTGAAGGATGTGTGGAAATTTGATGTAGAGACTAATTTGGAGAAGACATTCCAGAAAAAGAATTTCACAAGCAAGGGCACAGAGGCAGGAATAAGTGGCTTGTTTAGAGGAAATCAGGTCATCTGAGTCCACTGTGAGAGGCACTGATGGCAGGGATGTGGCTCTGCAGGCAGGCAGGGCAGACAATAAATGCAATGCTAGTGAGTTCACTTTTATCAGGTAAAAGATGAACAGGGTAATGACATCAGATGAAATCACAAGCAGAACAGTGCTATGATTAGATGCACATGTGAGAAAATCCTCTCCGGAAGTAGTAGGGATGATGGGTGTACGTAGGTGAGGCTACAGGAAAGAAGACCAGTTAGGTGCCCATGCAATTATCCAGGTAGGAAATGACAATGGCCTTAGATAGAAGCGTAAAATGCAAATGGACAGAGGGATTCAGATGGGAGAGGGGCAGAATTGTCCAGACTCAATCACTGACAGAGATTGGGGTAAGGGAAGGAGTGCAATCTGGTAGACCTCCCTTTCACATTTCTAACTTGGGTGTCAAGATAGGAAACAGAGAGCAAACACCTGGGACAGTGTAGATGTGATGAGTTTATCACACTCTCTGTGAGATCTGCAGACAGACGTGGATCCAGAGATTCAGTCAGACATCTGTAGAGTAAGTAGAATGTATGACTTATTAGTCAACAAGGATAAGAATGAGAAGATGGGAGAGCCTATGACAGAGTCCAGACATATCATCATTTAAAAATCAGGCAAACTGAGAGGTACCCTCAAAGAAGATGGAGAATGTAGTAAGAGGAAGAAAACCAGTAGATGGCCAGGCATAAAAAACCATGGAGCAGATTTAGGAAGTATGGGAGTTTATAGTCTAAAATATGGAAGAGAAATACCAAAGGACAGGGATAGAAAAACACCATTGGGATGGGAACCAACAGTCAATTCAGTAGCATGGTAAGGACATTGGATAGCAGTGAATTTTGGATGTGGAACAAATGAGGCTTGAGGCAGAGGGCAAGCATGTGCAGGCAGAAAGTCTTTTAGTAGCCAGCAAACAAGAAAGGAGGAATGCAGAATGGTGGTTAGAAGGAGCCACCCGGTCAGGAATATAGTTTGAAATGAGTTAATCCTATTTCCAACACGCCTTGGAAGAAGTTCACGCATTATAGTGATTCTTTCCCATTATGGTCAAATCTATGAGATGGAGAGTAGAGGTATAAAGGAAATGAGTTCACTTTCTTTAAATAAAAAATACATTTTAATGGTTTGGTAAAATATCCAGTGCTTTATGTAATCAAATAGGAAAAAAAAAGTTTTATCAGAAATACTCTCACAAAAGCTCTAACTGGGGTTGGGAAGATGGGAACGGAGCCAGGGTAACTCCCAGGGGCCAGGCTTATGTAACAAGTACAGGCCACTCTGAGCTACCTTCGAAGGATGGTGGCCTCAGTTCTCTCCAGGACTTAGGGACCAGATTGAAGTCTTGTGAAATGGAGGAGAGAGGAGGGCTTTGTAGAGAAAACAGGTGAACAAGGTGGAAGTCATTTAAGAAAGGCAGGTTATGAACTCCTTTTTTCCATTTTATTTACAAAATCTTGGTAATTCAACAATTTAGTATATTACTCCCTAATGCTTTAGTATCAATGCAAAGAAGAGATCAATCTTTATCCAAGTTTGGGGCTAGACAAAAACAGAGATCATGGGGGAAATTGCAATGAGAGTTACAGTTAGTACTTTGTCCTCTCTCCACTGTATTCAAAGACACATACTTTCTGATGTCAGTTTACCCATTATTAGAAATTGCAATTAAGGGGTTTTGCAATTGAGGAGTTGCATAACTTGGGAATATGCATAATATGTAGTGTCGTATTTACTTATCACCAAAATGCTACTCATCAGGCAGAGATCAGAAAGGTTCATAGCATAAACTACCACCACCAATCCCTACGATCCAGAAGTTCTGAAGAAATCCACAGGCTGAAGCACATCAGGAGCTTTGCATCACCTGTCCCACAACCATCTGGTGTCTTAGGGAAAAGTGACCATGTTGGGTCAAGCTAGCACACTGGGTCAGCGAGAGAGCCCACCAGCTAGTAAAGATAGCAGTGAGGATCAAATAGACTGATGTATACTACAATTTTAGTATTTGTACCATTTCAGTATCAGTATTTTACTTGAATCTGTATGTTCTAGAAGTTGTTTGGTCTGGGGGCTTCTGGCAGGAGGGTGTTTTCTCATGGCTTTGAGGTAAGGCTGAAGCTAAAAGAAATGAGATTTTTCCACTTTCAAGCAGATAACAAAGTGCCTACTTGCAGAAGGGATGACTTTCATTATATAAAAACAAAAGAAAAAAAGAGAAACTGGTACGGAGGTTATATTTTGCCCTGTTTATCTGCCAATTATTAATATTTAGATTGTCTTGTGATATTTCTACTATCCTATGGCATTTTTAGTTTACCTTTTTTATTACTAATTAACTTTCCACAAGGTGGCTTTTGAAGTATCCAACTAGATAGTTGGGTAGTTCCTAGGAAAGCAATATAGGCCAATTCTCCTTTGAATCACCTTGAGACATCAGAATTCTAGGTTGGCCACAGATTCTTGTACATTGGGGTTTATACCCTGTATAATTCTCTTTCTCTGAGTGTAGGCAGGCTTGTGAATATGATGGTATTTCACTCCCTTGATTAGGTTATGATATATGGAAGAAGGTGAAGGGATTTTCCAGTTGTAATTATTGTTCCTAATCAGTTGACTCTGAGTTAATAGAAAGGGAGATTATCCTAGGTAAGTCTGTGCTGTTCAGGTGAGCTCTTCAAAACAAGTTCCAGGCTTTCCCTGAAGGGACAGAATCAGTGTATGAGAGACTCTTCTGCTCTTCATGAAGAAGCACCTGTAAAAAAATGAATTCTGCCAACAACTGCAAAACCTTGGGACAGAACTCTGAGCCTTAAATGAGACTCCAGCCCCATCTGGCACCCTAGCTTACAGCCTTGGGAGACCCTGAGAAGACTTCTGACCAAAGGAGACTGTGAGATAATAAAGGTGTGTTGTTTTAAGCCACTACATTTTTGGTAATTTGTTACACAGTAATAAAGCACTCCCCCAAATCAATGCCTGATCACAATAGACACTCATAAACTTTGGGCTTGTCTTTCACGGAAGACTCCATCTGTGTCAACAACGTGGGTAATGAGTCATCTTATGAATCTAAGACACTGAACAAATTAGGCCAATGCCAGACTCTTCACAGAAAGATGTTGGGTGAGACCATTAGAGGCAGAGTAGTTCTTTGGACTAGACAACAACCATGGCTGAGAGAAAGATGCATTGCATGATGATTTGCCTTGCAAACTGTTTCATTCATGAGCCTCAGGGCACATTTAGAAAGAGATCACACGCCGTAGATGTACAACTCCATCTCCATCTGAGCAGTGCCTGGTTTGACAGATGGGTTTTACACTAGGAAGCCTGGCAGCTTCTGATTCTGCCAACCTGGGAAGAGAAATCCAGGAATGTGGGCCTTCAGCGATAACCTCCTACATCCCCTCCTCATAGAACAAACAGATATACACTCTACAGTATCATCCAATGCCAAAACAATGGAGATTTTGAGAGCTTTGCTTCCATTCTCTTTGTGTTTTATTAGCATAGTGCTAAACAGTGCTGTGAGTACTTAAAGGCACACTGTGAATTGTAAGTGCCACTTGTTATGTGAACAAAGGCACTAGGAAGGCAAGTTGCAGTCATCCAGATGAGTGAGTTTGAAAGCCACCAGAAAAGCCACTGCTGAGCTCTTTAAGCTAACAAAAAACTGTTGGTGAGAAAGGAAAGACCCTTTCAGGAAAAGAGTCAAATAAATTCTAAAAAATCTAAGAAGATATTCAAGAGACCACATATATGTCAGTATTTTCTGAGGCTCCGTCATCTCATTTATTTTCAAGGTCTGGCCAGGAAAGCTTGGGAAGCGATGCCATTGTCTTCACCACCCTCCACTGTCTTAGAATGCAGCCCAGCACTGAGAGAAGAAGGGAAGCAAGGTTATTGAGCATCTGCTATTTGCCAGACACTAAACCAGATGTTTTGCTAACTCGCTTTTTTCTGCCTAACAACTTTGTAAGATGGATTACTTTTCTATTGCTGCTTAACAAGTTATCACAAGTTTAGCAGCTTCAAAATCAATGTTCTTTATTAGCTCACACTTCTGTACATCAGAAGTCTAGGTACAGCCAGAACCAAAAAGGATGAGTTTCCTGCTCAGGGTCCCGCAAGTGGAAACCAAGGGGGCAGCTAGGCTGAATCCTCAACTGGAGGTTCTGGGGCAAAATACACTTGGAAGCTCATTTGCTGTTGGCAGAATTCAGTTCTTTGCAGTTATAAAACCAGTTATAAAACTTAAAACTTTCCCTGCGTTCTTGCTGACTCTCAGCCAGGGGGCTGCTCACTTCCTTGCCACGCAGTCCCCTCTGCCTTCAAGCTAGCGACTGTGCATCAGGTCCAAGGATGATACAGGACAACTACACCAGGAAGTGGGAAATCTCAGGTATCTTAGAATTCTGCCTACCTCATAAGGCCAGTATTGCTATTACCATTCGACAGGTGAGGAAACTGAGGCTTAGGGAGAGAAAGAGTGCTAATGTTGGCAGCACTGGTGTGAAACCAAAGCCTATTTGCCTCTAAAGCCCTGTTTTTCTATTATGTCATGCTGAGTTTTAAAGGGAACAGTCTTTCAAAAAATATTACAACCTTCTTTTTTTTTTTTTTAGGTTTTTTTTTTTTTTTTTTTTATTTCACCATATCACAAGGGTGTACATGTTTAGGTTACGTATATTGCCTTTGTCCCACCCGAGTCAGAGCTTCAAGCGTGTCCATCCCCCAGACAGTGCGCACCACACCCATTAGGTGTGTATATACCCATCCCCTCCTCCCCTATTATGACCTTCTTGTAAGTGTCAGAGGTCTGGGCTAGTAACTGAAAAAGCAAAATCAAGTATGTGGCTGGCCCTGACTAGTGCTGACTTAGGTTGCCAAACTGGGATTCTGATCCAGGAAATCTGTAAGTTCCCCCAAGATAATAAGCATATGCACTTGCTTCTACTCCTCTTTCCTCAACTGCCCCGGTTGCTTCTGAAGTTTTACATTGGTGGAAAATAAGATTTTGGCACCTTTAAATTGCCAATATCAAACAACCAAAGATCAACAAATATTCTTTGTAGGAAAAACCACATTATTAAAATGTGTCAAATATATTTCATCCCTAGCTAAAGAACTAATCACTTGAGAGAAACACACATGGTTGTCACGCCAGATTTTCTGGTTTCTAGAAATCATTCCTTTAAATCACTGCTTGCTCTATGACCTGGATAGAGGAAAATAGGCTGAGTTGGAGAGTTAGAAGCAAAATTTTTTTTTTGTAAGCAAATGAGAGGAATGACAATTTCTGTTCTCTTCATCGCTAAAGTTGATCCTTAGTACAGTAGACTAGACAATCAAAGTATTTGCTGAATAAATGGAGGCATGAAAAACAACACTGTTGAACACTTTACATTACCCTACTTGGTGATCTTTATAAAAGGTTTTGTTTTTGTGTTTGTTTTCAAGGCAGTGACCTTATAGTGAACTTCACCTTCATTTGGTTCTGGCTTAACCACACATTCCAAGTTTTTAAGGACAATCATGATTCCAAATATTCCATCAGATTTTCCAATTTTGGGTTCAAAAGATATGACTCTACTATACATGTCTAAAAGATAAAATCAGAAATCAGGAGAATCATCCCAATTCAAAAGTATTTCCTCATTGTTTTGTAAAGAGTCAGTCATGAAATAATATCATAAATTAAGGGTTGAAAATGACTTAAAGACAGGTCATAACAAATGGAAATTAAGAATGCTTAGCTGTTTCTTTTTAAGACTTTGAAGTGTAGAGATACTTGAAGTTTAATAAAAACATTTTTTCTCCATTATACTAAATACTATATTAATACCATAATATTAGTAAAATATTATCACACCTGGGCAATATTTCCCTGTTTATTTTGGGTTTTTTGTTTGTTGCTTTTCCCCTCATTTATTTATTAATTTTGTGACTAAAAAGTGTATATATTCCTTATATAAAACATGTTTTGAAATATGTATACCTTGTGGAATGGCTAAATTGAGCTAGTTAACATATGAATTACCTCACATACTTATAATTTTTTATGGTGAGAACAATTAATATCTACTCTCTTAATGATTTTCAAAAATAAAATATATTATTATTAACTATAGTCACCATGTTGTACAATAGATGTTTTGAACTGATTCCTTCTGTCTAATTAAAATTTTGTATCCTTTGACTGACATCACCCCAATCCCCACACGCCCACCCCATCCCCTGATAACTATCATTCTATTCTCTACTTCTACAAGTTCAACTTTTTACACTTCACATATAAGGGAGATCAAGCTGTATGTGTCTTTCTGTGCCCAGCTTATTTCACTTAACATAGTGTCCTCCAGGCTCATCCTTGTTGCCATAAAAGGCAGGATTTCTTTTCTTTCTATGGCTGAATAGTATTTGCTTGTGTATATACCATGTTTTCTTTATCCATTTATCCATGGATGGACACTTAGGTTGATCCATAGCTTAGCTATTGTGAATAGTGCTTCAATGAACGTGGAGTGCAGATATCTCTTCAACATGTTGGTTTCATTTTCTTTGGATATATACCCAACCCTGGGATTGCCGGGTCCTGTGGTAATTCTATTTTTAATTTCTTGCTCCATACTGTTTTCCACAGTGTACTAATTTACCTTCCCATCAACAGTGTGCAAGGGTTTGCTTTTCTCCACATCTTTTCCAACACTTTCATCTTTTTTTATAATAGCTCTAGCATGTGGAGTGTGTTTAAGGCTCTAGCATATGGAGTGAGTATATGTATTTTTTCTTTTCCTCTCTTTTTTGTTTTTAATATATGTGCTTCACCAACCCAAACTTTCATATTATTCAGACCTATTAACTGGTGGGAATTACACACTTAAAATAGTATTAACTTCTATTTGTGTAGCAGTTTCTTTTTACCATGCACAGCCATTGACATTAGTTTACTGGGTTGTCATAAAGCTGGTGGGGGGGGGCGCAGGATATGATCGGCCTTTTAGTTCTTTGTAATCATTTTAAAGGTAAAGAAACAGTCTTAGTGGATCACTTGCCTAAAGTCAAGGTTTGCCTGTTGATCCTAAGTACAGTCTCTTCTGCCCAAGCCACATAGCATTTCTAACAAGGACATTATTGAGGAATGGGGATGACTGACATGAGGTCGCCTCTACTGCTGGATCACACACGAGACACAGCTCAGTCTTCCTGGTAAACAGCCTTTAGTTCATTTAATCCTTCCTCAGAATAAGCAGGTACCACACAAAAGCAACAGAAAAGGGTAATTAAAATACTAACAGTATACCAATTGCCAGTTTATGCTTGCCACTATATAAAGTTTTAAAGGTGTTGCTATTGTAGAAGATCCTAAAATAGTGTAGTAAATGCATATTTTTAATGTGACAAAATTACAGTTTTAAACACTAAATTATACTTTTCTTGGTATATGATTTTTTGTGTGTGTTCAAGTTTTTTTTTTTCCCCCTGCCCTAAAAAGCCATTTTGCTACAAGTCCAGTTCTTTTTACTTTTATCCACAGGGAAGTCATAATCCCCTACTTAAATAGAAGCTGGTTACCATGGAAATCATTCTAATGCCACTGAATCAATATTTTGATTTTGCTGGCATTTAACGTAAAAAGAAAAGACAGGCTAAGATTTATAAAAGTCACTTTTTATCTTTGTTATAATGTTGATAGCTAGAAAAATTGTAAAGAAAACATATGCTTGATAATGAACCCCAGTGAACATACAATTATATAGAACTGACAGTTCATAAAAGAACAATCTACATATTTATATAATTTGGGCTTTGAATACACACATATGCACGTATGCATTTGGAGTCAAAATTTTTTCCCCATCTCTGAACTGAGCCTTGATTATACACTGCTATTACTGAAGTCATAACTTGGTAGAAGAAATTTGAGCATATCCAGTTTTGCAATTGCCTTTTTATTAAGTGTTCTACAGAGAAAGTAAAATTCTCATGGAGAATCACTTTTCCGATAGAAGTCTGCCATTTCTGTACCATATCCTAATAACTTATGCAGTCCACTCAACACCCTCAAAGATCCACTACAGCTGAGGGTGTTTCAGTCTGTCCTGAGAGCTCCTTTTGGAGAAGAAATGTTGGGTTTGCACTTTGTATTTAATAGGCCTCAGCGCCCATCAAGTATTTTCCCAAGTCTAACAAGGCTTTCCTGCTGTAATTTAGTCACTTTCTCTTCTTCTGTCTTCAGAAGAAATAAAGATTAGAGAGCTGCTGTCTTCTGTTTGATAACTAGCCATTGGGAACCCTAGATCCTTAGATGGTGAAAAGATCTGAGAATTATGAGCCTCTCCACCTCAGAAACTAGTCACCTGAAGCATCCCAAATGAGTGGGGATCTCTTCTATTTTTAAGATAATTGAATTGTCTTTCACATTTTTCTTCTGTGGGACAGTAATCATGATTTTTCCCATGCTTTCACTCTAAGTGCCCCAGCTCCCCATCCTGTAAGGGGGCTGTTGTGAGGTGTGTATTTTACACTCTTTGCAGAAATGTTCCTGGCAGTGTGACGCTGCTGGGTAACACATCCCTTACTGGCTGCTTTCCTTGCCTGGCTCCTCTCTCCTCTCCCTTCAGGTGGTTCTTTTAGTCCCCCTTATTCTTGAATCATTCCAGGTTGTATTCAGGCCCAAATCAGTGATCTTTTTTCGTAAACAGTCTAATATAATTGATTATGTAGTTTTCTGGACTTCTGCACACATGATCCCAGAAAATAAAAAGAAATGAAAAGTACCAAGTATCAGCATCAGAGGAAACTTGAGAATATTTAAAATTTACAAAAGGTAGGTCTCTGGGGCCCTTTAGTGTATTATAAAGTAAATTAAACACCTACATTATTTCTAAAAGCATCAATGTTTTACATATTGAAGGACATACTGATAACCCTGAACCATGAGACAAAGAATCAAATATTTATTATACTCTAGGAAGGCAGAGGAACAATAAAGAGAGTTATACAAATATACATACAATCACCCCCCCACACACACACACACAAATGTCCTTTGTGGTACTATTCATTGTAGCTAAACAAATTAGAACCAACCCAAGCATTCATCAAGATAATGATTAAATAAATTACTACGTTGTATATTTCTCTCTGTAAAAATGATGTTTTTTGACAAATTGAATGCCATGAAAAATAGTCACAATACAACAAGTGAAAATATGAAACACAAGACTCTATGAACTCTGATTTCAATTTTGCAAATATGTATGTTATTAATATGTGCTCTCACATACATATATATATACACATGATATATTTTTGCATGTATATATGTATTTAGTGGAAAAACTGAAACTAAGAGGAGATATTCTTTATTGAATTGAGGGATTGGCTCCATCTCAAGGCATTTTTTTGTATTATTTAATATGCAGTGAAGCT